>NC_052621.1:34534450-34834450 GCF_016545825.1 Eucalyptus grandis
CTTTCTATAATCAGAACAGCTTTCTACAATAATAGACTTTGACTTGTCAACTTTTGCAATAAGTAACTTCTATTGTAGTTAGCTTTTACATAAAAGATTGAAGTATAAACTAGTTTTTTTCTCAACGAGGCGCCTTTTCTTTCCTGGCAAAATAATAACCAGCAATTTACTTACAATCAATAAAATTCGTGTGATTTTCGTCATACTCGGATAACTTTCAAGGGTGATAAATAGTTTGTAATTACCTATACATGTCACGACTTCTTATAGATACTGACAATCAATAACTACTTCTTACAATTAAAATACCCCACGAATTTTATCCTTCGCGTAGAAATCTCATTAGTCGCATATTGCTAAGGTCTCTTTAACATTTCTTTGATAAAAAAGCTAAGACATTATTATGAGGAAAAAGTACAAAAAAGTCATAAACCTGTTACATTAATACCAATAATTCTAAACTTTTAATTAAACCGATTTAGTCCTAAACCTTTTTATATTTGTACCAATTCAGTCCATCGACCAATTTTGGCTGGGACGCTAATTTGGACGCCGGCCGGTGGTTGAACGTTAATGTGACAAATTTTAATGATTTTCTTTTCAAAATTTTTTATTAATTTTTTTTCCTTTCCTTTTCTCCCTTCTTCCTCCTTGGACTGTCCTTGCGGTGGGTGGCAAGTCTCTGGCAAGAGTCGCGGCCCTCGCTCGGCCTCACCTAGGGTCGCGGGCGAAAGCGATTTCGCCCACGGCTAGCAAGGCCATTGCGGTCTTTGCCTAGTGGTTGGCGAGCCTTTGGCCTCGTGATGGCTGCCATGGCCTTGTTAGCTTCGGGCGAAGCTACCTCTCCCGTGGCCTTGGGGAGGGCGAGCGAGGGCTTCGCAGCCCTTGCTTAGTGGCCGGTGAGGCTCGCCGGTCATCGTGGGGACAGTCAAAGAGAAAGAAGGGAGAAAAGAAAAAGAAAAAAAAAAGAAAACAAAAGAAAAAATTTGATTTTTTTTAATTATTAAAAAATCGTCACATCAGCGTTCGGCTATCGGCTGGCATCCATATTAGCGTTTGACCACCGACTGGCATCCACATCAGTACCGGTTGGCCAAAATTGGTTAGATAGATTGAATTTGTATTAATATGAAAATATTTATGACTGAATTAGTTTAATTAAAAGTTTATGATTGGATTGGTACCAATGTAATGGGTTTAGAACTTTTTGGTACTTTTCCCTATTATTATGTAAAACTTAGTTCATCTACTTTGAAATCCATCTAGCTACTACTGTTGAATTCATTGGGTCCCAGTAGATTTAACATAGGGCCTATCAGACACAATGTTTCAAATCGACACAAGGTATATACACATAATTCATCGAAAACAGCCATGCAAGAATTTATCCATTTACATTACATTTGTTGCATTTTATTTTAAGATACTACTAACTACGGTGACAAATTAAACAGGTAACGAAGTTTAGATGTGAAGGTTTCACTGTAGGAATCACCTTTAATCACTGCATGTTCGATGGTACCTCGGTAATGAATTTTATGAACTCATGGGCTGAAATAGCAAGAGGTAGACCTTTATCCCTCATCCCTTGTCACAATAGAACCATTCTGAAGTCAAGGGCTCCTCCTCAAATCACCGGTACTTCTGACAGCTTTGTTCAAGTCAGTGATGTATCAGACTTGAAAGCACTGTACGAGGAAGAGCAAATTGTGTGGAGATCTTTCACTTCGACAATGAGAAGTTGGCGACCCTTAAAAAATGGCGACAACCGATGGACAGGTAGATGCTGTAATCTTCTTTGCTACACGTATAATGTTGTCCTTTAATATTAGCAAAATTTGGTCTTATGGAGTGGTGGCACTTCATACCCACATAATGAAGATACAAGATACTAATTTGTGTTGCAAATGAGTAAGAGTACATCGATCCCCATCGCTTATTGGAAGATCACTCACAATCAATTCCACAAGAATTTTATCTATTTAAACATTTATTGCAAAAATATACATAAGTCCATTATTTCATAAACATCGATTACAGATTTACTTCCATAAATAAAAAAACACTCACGATTCAATGTGAACAACAGATCATAAGCAGCTGCTCCAACTTCGAGGCACTTGCAGCCCTAGTGTGGCGGGCTCGAACCATCGCACTCAAAGATGAAACCGCACCAACTGTTAAAGCTTCTTTTTCCTGTTGATTTCCGGTCTAAGATGGAAACCGCCGATGCCCAGATACATCGGGAATGCTGTGGTTGAAGCTTGCTGTCTCTGCACCGCAGAGAGAGTTGATTGATGAGCCAATCTCTTTCACCGTGGGGAGAATACAGGAGGCAATTGAGAGGGTGAACGAGGACTATGTGCGGTCGTGGATAGACTCCTGGACGTGCATCAATTCGACCTTCTCTCATTGACCTCGCTAGCGTTGGCTTCGTGGCAAAGGTTTGATTATGGCTCCACGGACTTTGGATGGGGAAAGCCAAGGACTTTTTGGCACCGGTGACCTGCGGGAGGTTGTCTATTTATGGCGGATGGGAGTGATAGGAAGGGCATTGTGGTGGTGTTGGGTCTGCCACTTTTGGCCATGAACACTTTCGAGAAGCTGGTCCAACTAGAGGGATAAATGCTCGGCACACCAAGTCCGGGCATATCAAATGCGTTTTCGAAGTGATAAACAGAGGTTGCCATATCGCTAAGGACCCAAAACAAGTCATAAACTTTTCCTTTCGTATCCTTGCGTTCTTGAAGCTAATCCGAGTGATTCTAGACTTTGGGGAGTAACGTAATTGGAATCTCCATCCCTCCCTCCCTCCTCTCTCTCTCTCTCTCTCTCTCTCTCTCTCTCTCTCCCCAAACCCCAAAGAATAACACCATTTGCAAATGATTAATGATATCTTTCTCTCTCTCACACACCAATTAATGATACCCTTCCAGTGGAAAAAAGATATACACAAACGGCCTATTGTTAGAATTTCCAAATTAAGGGTAGATAGAGGCGCTCATATGGAATTTTCTTTATATTAACGGTATATGCTCTCTGTTATTTATTTATTTATTATTATTAAATAAAATTAAAGGCTAGTTATTTGTATTTTATTCTTATATCAGTGATCTAAAATTATACTATATTTTGTCATCTACTGATGTCGATTGGCATTGAAGATGCTCATTTTTGTCATCTACTTATTTGTGTTATTATACAATGAAAATTGTAATTAAAGATACTGCCATTTTAAAAGCCAGCTAGATTACATGTTATGAAATATTATAAGACTAAAATTGTTAATATATCCAGTTGCAACTTCAAGAAGACAATCCAAGTGATCATACACTTTTGGAAGTTATATTACAAGAATTTTCATATTAAAACGCCATGAAGGATTTATTTAATTAGCAATTGGGCTTAAGGCCCGTGTCGGCTAAGTTGGGCCCGGGAAGCCCGGCCCACGGGAATAAGGCCCGTGGAAAGAAGGGGGTATAAAAGAAGGAGAGAGAAAGTAACGTACGTTGAATCAGAATTACGTTTCTCTCCCGCGTTTTCTCTCCCAAAAAGACAAGAGGCATACGGCTTCCAATTTCTTCCCTTTAAGGCTTCATCGGATCGATTCGGCCGGATTCTCTTCCTCCATTGGCGTTTGGTGTTTAATGCGGCTAACAAGGTACGCTCGAATCCGTGGTGTGCTTTACGATCGGTGATGCGTGTTTTCCCGGAGCTTCGTCTTCCGCATTGATTTAGGGGTTCGATTCGGTGTCGAATCCGCGTTTCCGGGGATCAGTCATTCCCAACATTGGTATCGAGCCCTAGTTCACGTTTTCCCGATCAATTTGATGTTTTTGTTTGAAATTTCGCGAAGAAACTCTCGGCCGTACAGTTAGGACAAAAATCCCGACACCCGAGCGTTCTTCGGCTTTTTTTTTTACTATGCTTTCGTATGTCGAAACTGTTTTCGATTGCATAGGAAGAAGCGCGACGTCGAGACGAGTGCGCGATGTGTCGACCGCCGCCGGCGCCGCCACACGCGCCCACACGCGCGGCGGGAAAGGCGCTGCGCGTGGGCGCGGCAGCGCTGGCGGCATTGGCCAGCGCGTGCGGCGCACGCGCGGTCGCGAACCGGCGTGTGCACGCCGCCCGGCGGGCGCGGCGGCACGCGCCGGTCCGCGGACCGGCAGCGTGCGTGGTCACGTGATGACGTCACCGTGGCGTCATCCAACGGGTCGGTAACCGTTCGGATGGCGTCACCGATGGCGTCATCGCTGGCGTCGTTTCGCGGGACGGTCACCGGCCGGCGACCCGACCTACGGAGACCAAGGCACGTGGCGGGCATGTGCGGATGACGCCCGCGTGGCGTCATCCCCGCACGCGCGTGGCACGTGCGTCGGTTCGCGCGGCCGGGCACGCGGCCCGGCGGCTCGGCCGATCCGTCGGTCTGACCGGTCCGTCCGGTCCGGCCGGTCCGACGACCGACGAGCGTTGACCAGCGACGACCGTTGACCGTTGACTTGACCGTTGACTTGACCGTTGACCAAAAAAAAAAAAAAAAAAGAGAGGAAAAGAATGTGTTTCTTTTTCAATTAAGTCTATGTGGATTATATGTAATCCCTTATTTGTTCTGCATTTGTTGCAGGAACAATGCCTCCCAAGGTTGCGCACACTATTCGCGTGTGGAGTGAACAAAAGGAAAGGTCAGTGTCTAAAAGTTGATAGGCGGGCTGACCCGATCATCGATGGGAGAGTGGTGACTTAATTGATCACGTCCTTGAAGTCAACGGGAAAATTCAACAGGTCATATGGAATGGTCGTCCTATGTCACAGTCAGAGATGGTGCGATTTTTCATAAGCACTCTTCCACCTGAATGGCAAGATGTGTTGAATCGCATATGGGATGTCAACGGAGCTGCTTCCTATAAGAAAATTGTGATAGATTTTGTAAATGAATATTACTGTATTGTTACAAGGGAAAAGATCAAGAAATTGAACAAAAGATGATCTTTCCCGGTTCGTGTCTTGCGACTATGTGTTAGTTGTATTGGCTGATGTATGTTAAGTGTGTTTTTGTGGACATATAATGTATTGTTTACTACCCGATTGTTATTGATGTAACAATTGATATGTTAGTTGTATTGATTGAAAGCATCATTGTTTTATTGGAATTCAATTATACATTTGCTTTACATTATTCTTCAGTTCTTTGTGGGTAATTATTTGTGGGTAGTTTAGAAGTTTTTGTAGCTTCATAGAATTGATTTTTGCATAAGACAATTATATTGATGATAGTTTTAAGTTAGGATTTTGGAGGATGATTGGAAACGTAGTGACCTTTTGATTCGAAGCCTTACTTAAAATTATTTATTAATATGATGGGTCTATGCAAATAGGGATGCATAAATGATAGGCATTAATAATTCGTGCATATGTGCGATGTGTTGGATCAATGGCTTGAGCCACAAAGAGCATAGTTGCCGAGCTGAACAAAAGGTGAAAAGCTCAATGGTGACAACTATGAGATATGGCACATGAAAATCAATATGTGCTGGAAGAGCAAGAGGCACTTGAAGCTCTTAACCTAACCATGGTTGAACTCGAAGATGGAAATCTTGCGCAGCACAAAAAGAGATAAAGAAGCTTTGCTGCTTGGAAACGAAAGAACTCTCTCGCTCGCATCACGTTGCTGAGCAGCATGGAAAATGATGTCATGCGGGAGTTTAGGCGTTTCGACAATGCCAAAGAAATGTGGGAGGCATTGGCAGCTAGATTTGGTCATACTTCGGTGACCAGATTGAGACAGCTCACTATTAGGTTTGACTCCTATAAGAAGCCTCATGGTCGAGACCATGAAGCAACATCTTAGAAAGATGTCAAACATGATAATTGAGCTGAAAGATGCTGGCCATGTCCTCACGAGATGAGCAGCGAGGTGCAAGCGGTGATTCGTTCCTTGCCTCGAGTTGGGAGCATATGAAGGTGCACGACCCATAATGAGTCTATCAAAACTTTTGAGGATGCTGTGCGCCATCTTGAGCTGGAAGAGGACCGCCTCTTAGCGTCTAAGCCAGATGCTGAACTATATCATGCTAGTTCTAGCTCAAATGGAGCTTCGGGCTCCAAGCGCAAGCGCCCTAGCTGGTTTGATAAAGGGAAAGGCAAGGAAGAAGCAGGTCCTTCAGGGAAGAAACCCAAATTTAACCAACATGGAAGAGGAAAGCGTCCTCGCATGAAAAAGCTGGCAAGGGTGAAATGCTTCAACTGTGACCAGAAGGGTCACTATGCTCGCGACTGTCGTGAGCCAAAGAAGGTAAACACCCCTTGTGTTTTTCAGAACTTTACTTTTGTGTCGAGTTCTGTGTTCTTAACTGAGTCTAATCCTTTGTGGACTGTGGATTCAGGAGCGACGGACCATGTAGCGAAGGATAGAGGATCCTTTGTGGAATTAGACGAGTACCTCTTTGGAACTAAGTGGATCTATGTGGGAAACAACTCCGAGCTGAAGTGAAAGGAATTGGCACATGCCAACTAAATATGCGTGGTGGAGCGCACTCTATTCCTGCATGATGTCTTGTATGCTCGGAGATTCATCGAATTTGAGTAATACGTATTAGTGTTGGTTAAATTAGGTTTCAATTTGAACTTCTTTAGTAGAGGTGTGAATTTGTTTTTAGATACAAATTACTATGGTTGTGGTTATTTCCTGGATGGTTTCATTGTATTGGATGTTGATTATGTTAACACAAATGCTTGTTATTCCCTTATCACGTCTCCTAATACCTATGATAATGATGTGAATGTGTGGCATGCTAGACTTGGCCACATTGGCTAACAGCGTATGAATAGACTAGCCAAAGAGGGCTTGTTGGGCAACATTGAAAAAGTCGATTTGCCCATATGTAAGCATTGCCTAGAAGGAAAACGACAAGGAAACCATTTGGAAAGGGAAAAAGAGCTGAATTTCCTTTGCATTTAATCCCATGCGATGTACGTGGTCCAATGAATGTGAGAGAGGAAGGCACGGGGCTGTTTATTTCATCACCTTTATTGATGATTATACTCGATTTGGATATGTCTATTTGATTTCTCATAAATCTGAAGCGATAAGTTGTTTCAAAAGGTTCATGAACCTGGTGGAAAATCAATTAGACAGGAAAATAAAAGCATTGAGATCCGATCGAGGTCGAGAATATTTATCGATGAGTTCAGAAAATTATGTGATGAAAAAGGAATAGAAAGACAGTTATCTATTCCATACACTCCTCAACAAAATGGTGTTGCGAGAGAGAAGAAACGAGAACCCTACTGGAAATGGTTAGGTCTATGATGGCGTATGCTAACTTACCTATCACTTTTTGGAGTGATGCGTTGTTGCTATTTGCTGCCTATATACTTAACCGAGTGCCTTCAAATCGGTTACTTCCACTCCATATGAGTTATGGACGGGTAGAAAACCGGACTTAAGTTTTCTTAAGCCATGGGGTTGTGCTGCCTTTACACATGAGTCCTCTCACAAATTTGGGAAGTGGGTCCCGTGAGGAAAGAAGAGTATTTTCATAAGATACTCAGAACACTCAAAAGGGTATGTGTTCATAGGTGAGCAGGAAAGTGGGAGTATAACTGAGTTTGAATCACGAGATGTCACATTCTTAGAGGATGAGTTTCCTAAGAAGGGCGAAATAAGGGAAGATTGTTCCCTATTTGAGACTTTGGATCAGGATAATGATGTTAATGGAGTTCGTCCAAGTGGGAGTAATGTGAGAAGTGATGAATTGAATTCAACTCATTCTCAATTGCAACCATCGAAGTGACGATATCATCATTACCTAATCCAAGTGGGAGCATGATGGAAATGATGTGCAAAGTGTGCAATCTCCCATACGGCGAACAAGTCACCAAAGTATTCCCCGTCAACGTTTTGACATTGAAGGGAAACTTTATGGTTGCTCCACAAGATGAGGATGAGCCAAGAAATATAAATGAGGCTCGAAATGCCCTAGCAAAGAAAGATGGATTAATGCAATGGAAGAGGAAATGGAGTCAATGAAATCAAACCAAGTACGTGAACCAGGGATTTGATCTTCCAAAGGGGCCTTGAGCTATTGGGAACAAATGGGTTCTCAAAATAAAGCGAAAGGCTGATGGCTCAATAGAAAGGCATAAGGCTCGCCTTGTGGCGAAGGGTATAATCAACGAGGAAGGAATTGATTATGAAGATACGTTTTCTCTGTAGTCGAGATTTACCTCAATTCGCATAATTCGGCAATAGTGACTAGTCTGGATCTTGAGTTACATCAAATGGATGTAAAGACTGCTTTCCTCAATGGAGAATTAGAGGAAGAAATATATATGGAACAACCTGCTGGTTTCATAGTGAAAGGCCAAGAAGAAAAAAGTATGTCGACTTTTGAGATCGATATATGGCCTCAAGCAGTCATCAAGACAATAGTATATACGTTTTCATAATGCCATAATGGCATATGATTTTACAATGATTGATGAGGATCATTGTGTATATATCAAAAGATCCAAGGATCAATTTGTGATCATATCATTATACGTTGATGATATACTAATTCTTGGAACGGTATGGAGTTTGTTAAGAATGTCAAGAGTTGGTTGTCTTCCAACTTTGAGATGAAGGATATGGGTGAGGCTGCATACATTCTTGGAGTTAAGATTTCAAGAGATCGTTCGAAGAGATCGTTGTCTCTTTCGCAAGAAACTTATATAAACAAAGTTCTTGAACGATTTCGTATGCAAGATTGTAAACCCATAGACACTCCTATTGCAAAAGGTGAAGGGTTGAGCCACGCAGGTTTGTGTCCAGAGACTCCATAAGAGAAGGAACAAATGAAGCATGTTCCTTATGCAAGTGCTGTTGGGAGCTTGATGTACGCTATGATGTGTACAAGACCCGACATATGTTTTGCGGTTGGAATGGTGGTAGATACCAATCCAATCCGAGTCCGGCCCACATTGGAAGGCTGTTAAGAGAATGCGAGGTATACGAAGGGAGCTGGCTGATTATAAGTTGAATTACTAAGGAAAGGATCTGCGACTTGAAGGCTACTCGGATGCTTTGATTGGGGAGAGATTTAGATGAAAGAAAATCTACCTCGGGATTTGCTTTCTTGCGAGCAATGGCGCCATATCATGGAGTAGTAAGAAGCAAACGTGCATAGCCTTATCCACGATGGAAGCTGAGTTCGTGGCATTATCGACGTGTACAAGAAGGAGTTTGGCTTAAGAGATTCTCGGATCATTTAGGTGTTATTGATAAAGCTGCAAATCAATTGTTGGTTAACTATGATAGCCAAGCAGCTATAGCGTACACCAAAGATCCAAAGTATCATGGCAAGACCAAACATATAGATACCAAGTATAACTTTGTAAAAGATATGGTTGCACGAAAGGATGTGAACTTGCGGTACATATCTACGCATAGAATGGTAGCAGATCCAATGACAAAGCCAATACCTAGAGATGTGTTTTGTGGTCATGTAAAATCTCTAGGATTGCGTAGAGTCTGATGTACTGGATTGTAATTTCCCTGAATTGTTCACATTTATGAAATTTCGTTTTTCATTAATTAATGCCTATGAATCTTTGTGTGATCTTTATGCATCCTAATGCTCAGTGCATTATTTTAAGTTGAGGAAGTATGTCGGACAGATAAGAGATTAGCCCACTCACACGGGTAATCGCCTCTATTTCTTGTGTGATAAATAGAGATGAGACTGTATTTAAGCTTATTATCTAGGTGATAATCGAGTTCGGGCTTAAAATACACATGCCGCCTTAACTAAGTGTTAAGATGAGGACATAATACTTATGATGTCCGAAAGTAAAATACCCACATATTTTACTTTATCTGTCTAAGATGTCGGATGTGAGTTTTGATGAATTTTGTGAATGAGTAGATACGTGAACTCAAGTTAGACATTGGGTATGTCTCGAACTATCATCGTACGGTATTGAAAGGTGTAGACATACGCTCCATGGGAAAGGAGTTAATACCGTAATACGTATTTCATATTACGTATGCATGAGACGACCAATAAGAGTGGCAAAAGTTTGATCTCAACTTTTATGTCGTGTGAGACTCTTGAGGAAGAGAGTTCCTCAATTTCTTAGTCCCCTCAAGACTCTTACTTATTCTCAAGGTTTCTATTTAGTGTTTGCTATCTTAGGATGTTGCCAATGGTCATGAGTTTGATTCGATCTAATGGGACATTTCTAGAAAAGCAAGCTGAACTGAAATTGAGAGTTTAAAGGAAAGAGGAAGATCGATTTTGGAGAATCACATTGTAGTTTTTGTGTTCACTGGTCGACCAATTATGATTGTCTTTGTGATAATTGTAATTGTGAATACAATATATATATCATGTTTAAAAGAGATTAAGAGAGATATAAATGTGATCGATCGATCTAGGGTCTTGCATACTAATCTACTCAGAATGTGACGCCCATTATGAGCTGTTATATATTCTAACAGATGTATAGCAACGAGCTCTCAAAGTATGCTGGTCGCACGGATTATTCACCGTATGAATGTTGAAAGAGGTAAAGAGAATTCTGTTCGGCCCATCATGTTAAGAGAGTCTATGATGGATTATTCTCGATGGGGCTGAGTAGGCCCTGTCCGCCCATGTTGGTTTTGGACCACCATGTGCGAGTGGGAGATGAATGATTTATTTAATTAGCAATTGGGCTTAAGGCCCGTCGGCTAAGTTGGGCCCAGGAAGCCCGGCCCACGGGAATAAGGCCCGTGGAAAGAAGGGGGTATAAAAGGGAAGAGAGAGAGAGAAAGTAACGTACGTTGAATCAGAATTACGTTTTCTCTCCCGCGCGTTTTCTCTCCCAAAAAGACGATAGGCATACGGCTTCCAATTTCTTCCCTTTAAGGCTTCATCGGATCGATTCGACCGGATTCTCTTCCTCCATTGGCGTTTGGTGTTTAATCTGTGGCTAACAAGGTACGCTCGAATCCGTGGTGTGCTTTACGATCGGTGATGCGTGTTTTCCCGGCTTCGTCTTCCGCATTGATTTAGGGGTTCGATTCGGTGTCGAATCCGCGTTTCCGAGATCGTCATTCCCAACACGCCATAAATAGAAACTTCAGGTAAACAGCCCACAGAAGCTTCAACTCTCCAAGATCAGAAGAGAGAAGCCAATCCAATTTAAGGTTACGTTCGTCCCCAATCTCTCTCTAAACCTTTTCATAGGATTTCTGCGTTTGACTAGACACGTTGAAGTCTTTGTTGCTTAGGAGTAAGCACTAAGGGAGGTGTATCCCGTTCCCATTTTACTTGCGTTTGAGGTTTCTTAATGGAACTTATAGGCATAGTCTTCCTTTTACTGGGATCACTTAAACTTTCGGGTTGAATTTTCTATCATGGATGGAACAAACGCAGTGTTTGAGTCTTCATATCGCTTGCTTGTGGTCCTCTAGCTATGTTGAACATGTTGTCCTTGATGTGGCTCACTTGGTAGGGGGATGTATCAGCATTATGATGCTTGCCATGGTTCATGAGGAAGATGATAAAGTCAATTGAGGAAGGGAATTAGGTTTGAGGAAGTCGGAAAGGGACAAGGGAGGGTGTGTATTATGGAACAGATCGGGAGGGATTGAGATAGGGTTTCGGACTTCTCCAGTGGAGTTAGAGCAAATGGTGTGAAAATCTTTTCACTTCCACAATGATAAGTTGGCAACCCTTAAAAAAATGGCGACAACCGATGGACAGGTAGATGCTGCATTCTTCTTTGCTACACGTATAATGTTGTCCTTTATTATTGGCTAAATTTGGTCCTGAGGGAATGGAGTGGTGGCACTTCATACACACATTATGAAGATACAAGATACTAAAGGTTGGAGGTTGTGCTGCAAACGAGTAAAGAGTACATCGATCCCCCGTAGCTTATTGGAAGATCACTCACAATCAATTCCGCAAGAATTTCATCTATTTAAACATTCATTGCCAAAATATACATAATCCTGTTATTTCATAAACATCGATTACAGATTTACTTCTATAAATCAAAAAACACTCACGATTCAATGTGAACAACAGATCTTAAGCAGCTGCTCCAACTTCGTAGCACTTGCAGCCCTAGTATGGCAGGCTCCAACCATTGCACTCAAGATGAAACCACACCAACCGTTAAAGCTTCTTTTTCCTGTTGATTTCCGGTCTAAGATGAAACTGCCAATGCCCAGATACATCGGGAATGCTGTCGTTGAAGCTTGTTGTCTCTGCACTGCAGGGGAGTTGATTGATGAGCCAATCTCTGTCACTGCGGGGAGACTACAGGAAGCAAATGAGAGGGTGAACAAGGACTACGTGTGGTCGTGGATAGACTCCTTGGACGTGTATCAATTTTTCGACCTTCTCTCATTGACCTTGCTAGTGTTGGCCTCATGGCAAAGGTTTGATTATGGCTTCACGGACTTTGGATGGGAAAGCCAAGGACTTTTGGCACCGGTGACCTGCCGGGAGGTTGTCTATTCATGGCGGATGGGAGTGAGAGGAAGGCCATTGTGGTGGTGTTTGGTCTGCCACTTTTGGCCATGGAAACTTTCAAGAAGCTGGTCCAACTTGAGTGATAAATGCTCGGCACACTAAGTCCGGGCACATCAAATGCGATTTCGAAGTGATGAACAGAGTTTGCCACATCGCTAGGTGTCCAGAGTAAGTCATAATCTTTTCCTTTCGTATCCTTGCGTATCAAGTAACTCTTATTTTTTCTTGTTTGGTGGGTTACAGTTCTTGCAGTAAAAATTCACATGCAACTCTCAAACACATCACCAAGAATAGGCCCGCCCTTCTCTCTCTCCCTTTTCCTCTCTCTACTTGTTCAACCATGGCCGCTGCACCACCATTCCGCTCCAACCATGGCCGCTGCACCACCATTCCGCTCCACCATGCCGTCATGTCCGTGCAGTTTCCAGCGCTCAGCCTCACCGCTCCACTGATGTCTCCATTGGGGCGCACATCCAATGCAAGCTAATCGACTCGAACCCGCCATTGCAGTCACCTTGCTCTGCATTTGACTTAAAATATTGTTTAGGTGTTCGTTCGTTCGGTTTGATATTTAAGCATGCAAAATTATTGATCAAAAGTCATATAATTATTCTTTATGTCATTTACTGCAGCCAAGTGTTTATACAGGTTTGGGATCGACGAGTGGAGAAGCAAACACGCTAAGAGGGCTTCGATTTAGCTAGACCCTTTTTTTTTACACCTTGTAAAAATGTCATTGAATATGTTATCTGATTTGAAGTAATGAGATTATTTGTCGAGCATATCATCTTTGACACAGTGAAATAATGAATTTTCAAACTTTATAACCTGATCTTCAAATATCAAGATTGCAAAAGATTAATCATAATCAAATGACAATAAATAAAACAACAAAAATAAAGTATTAGCTCCACGTAGTCCAAAAGATAAAACTAATGGGACAAGAAGTTTATCAAGGGCGACAATTTCTGTCTTTGGTATCTAAGGCGGTGATGAAAATTTTGTCACCTTAGGCAAGGGTGACGAAGTAAACACGACAAAAGGTTCGAGATAAAAAAATTTCGTTCCCTTCATCTAAGGCGACAAAATTCAAATTTGAACCTATGGCAAACTTTTTGTGGTCCGCTAATCAAGTAAAGGAGGAGGAAAGTGTTCTCCAACACCGTCGGGAGGAAAACCGAACATAGTCTCCATTTCTATTTTCTTGTTCGACATGGTCTCTACAGAGGGAGTAAACATTCTCAATTGGAATTCTCATTTCCTTAGATTAGATATTGGCGGCTTCCCTCTAATTATATTTTTACTCTGTTTCTCTCGCATATATTTGAGAATCGATCACGATTTTCTCGTATTTTCTTAGTGTTGTATCAGACAACTAGATAGGAAAAACGTGAAATGGTCCTTGAAAGTTGCCGCATTTGGTCATTCTTTAAGGATAAGATGTACGGTGGTTTTGTTGATATTTGATGTTGATACACCATTCTCATCAAATATGTTCATTTCGGAATGTACTGGAAAATAAGAAATCAAACAATAAATAAATAGAACAAGGAAATAGATTGGACAATAGATTTACAGGGTTCAATCGGTATAACTTATGTCCATGGATAGAGTAACCCATAATTCTAACTCACAGGTTTAACCCTACGATTCCTTGTTAAACAACCTTTCAATCTTACAAAGGAATTTACAAGTCTTACCTACAAGATTTAAATGGCTTCAATATTCTCAGATTAATATAATTCATGGAAAAGCAGTTTCTTGGATACTTTTCACCAAGAAGACCTGCTTCTTACATAGAAAAGCATTGGATCGAAATAGGAAATCAACTCAAATTATTAACTTACTCAAATTATGAGACTTCTTACCGGTACAATATTTCTTTATCGGCGCAAATTCAAGGGATATCTTCAACGCTAAATGCAAAAAAATGTGTTATAGAATATGAATACAAGACAATTCAATGTCGAATTTTTAAAAGGCGTCAAATTCTATAGTTTTGGACAAATTCGATCCCAAATTTTTATGAAATGCATGAGACGTGGTTCGGGGAAAAGTCAACGTCAATCACCCAATGTCAAAGCCAGGATGCTATGACCATCTCGAATTCTCCATTGCACATACTTATGGCCAACAAATCCGATGGTAACATGGGAATTTTTTTCTCTGTTTTAGTGAATTATATGAATTTTTTTTCCCCACGGGAACGGCATGTTAATTGCTACTATCTTATTTTATGCCAACAATGCCTGCCCGAACATGCCATGTGTACCTTCACCGATTGGCTCGTGTGGAGGTCAATGTCGAATCCAAAAAAAGAAAAAGGCGGATGGAGAGAAAGATTATCCTTAGCCCAAAAATTGGTTCGCAAGACGTGGGCGAGTGATGTGCAATTTGTGCACACGTAAGGAAGGGGAAGGTCAACATGCTCTTTCTTACAATTTACAAAGACCTAGACTTTCTGGGCCATCCCAAATGTGCGGGCTCGACCCACCAAAAGACTCTCATATCAATCCACTTGTAAACAGAAGCTCCGGGTCTATTTAAACCGCCCAAAGGAACTTCCACTTCCCAACATCCGAGAAGAGAAGCCAATCTGGTACGTTCCTCTCCAATATCTCTCGCGATATGTTCGTGGTTTTCCTACATTTAACCACACATGCTGTGAAGCTGCAATAACACTTGCTTTCTAGATAGGATCCCTCCATCTGACGATTTTGTTTGAACTTCCAGACCTATTCTTTTCCAAGCACGAGCAGGATATAGAGCTCCGGAACTGCTCTGATGGACGCCTTCAACACCACTGCAAACGATGTCCTGACAATAGAAAGATCCGTCCCCCATACGGTCCTACCGGAACAAGACACGCCGGGGGGTTCCATCTTCTTGAGTAGCATTGATAATGCGGCTTTGACCATCATATCGACTGTTTATGCTTTTGATAGGAGTGATGCGAATGTGGTGGGTGTGATCAAGCATGCTTTGTCCAAAGTTCTGGTTTATTACTATCCGCTTGCAGGCAGGTTAGCTAAAGACTCTCAAGGGAAGTTGACTGTCGATTGCGAAAGAAGTTAGGAGTCCAATTTGTGGAGGCATCGGCTGATTGTCGTATCGAAAACCTGGGCAGTATACAAATTATTGATCCTGATCTTGCAGGAAAGCTTGTTTACAGAGACCCTACTGAAAATATGCTGGAAGATGGACCCCTTTTAACGGTACAGGTGAACAATTTCTTTCTCTCTTTGCTGGTCATAATTGACAGCCCTTTACATTCTATATTCTTTGGCTTTTTTCGTCCATTGTAACGGTGACTTTGTTTTGATCGCCTTAGTTTCGCACGGAATTAGATTGTTAAAATATTATCCCACATTCCCTGTTAACGGGTTTTATACGTTTTTTTACATACATGTGATCTGTCTCTACTTAATAATTTAAGCTTTGGAGTGCTTTCTAACATAGAAAATGTCAAGTTTCACATGCATCCTTAATCTAGTTCATGATAGAGTGACTATTTATTTATAATATATGCGTGACTTTCTCAATGTTGTTGATGAATTTTCATAGTGGAAAAGTGAACTTATTATAAACTAGAAATTTCTTCATAACTTTGCATACTCAATAAGTAAATTTAACCAAACTATTTATTTATAATAAATGCGTAACTTTCTCAGTGTTGTTGATGAATTTTCATATGAAAAAAGTCCACCAGTTATAAATAGAAATTTCTCCATAACTTTACGTAATCAAAAAGTAAATCTAACATGTTAGTTTTACAATGAGTAACTTCTCTCTGGTGTGTTTAGCAACCTTTTATGTAGAAAGTTCAAGCATCAACATGTTAGTATGGTAACTAGTATTTTCTTGATGTGGTGTGAAACATTTTTCGAGAAAATTACCAAAAAAACCCTAAACCTATTGTAATTGTACTAATTCAATCTTAAATTTATTTTTGACCAGTTAAGTCCTAAACCTTTTGTACTTATGCTAGTTTAGTTTATTTGGCCAAAATTTACCGACCGGCACTCGGTGCCGAGCCATAATTTTTAATAATATCTTATTTTTCAAATTATTTTATTAATTTTTATTTATATATTTTTCTCCTCCCTCCTTCCTTTGGCCTTGGTAATGGGCCAACCGAGAGGAGGGTTGGCTAATTGCCGGGCGAGGTGGCCAGGCAAGCTTGCCCAATCACCGGTGGGACAAGCCCTTGCGGATCGGCAAGGGTTCACCTTGTCATTGTTGGGTTTGGTGAGGGCTTGCCTTGTGATTGTTGGGCGAGGATGAGCTCGCCAAATTTGATGGGGGCTCGCCTTGCCGGACCCAACGATAGCGAGGCCTCCCTTGTCAAACTTGGCGGGGCTCACCTCGCCGGTGGCTAGGTGAGCTTGCCCTCGCCTAGTGACGACAAGGTGAGTCCTTGCCTAGCAACTTGCTAGATCTAGCAAGGGCTCGCCTTGCCAAACCCAGCAACGATGAGGTGAGCTCGCCCGATCGCCTTAGTACAACAATTGTACAGCCCTCCCCTTTAGCCAGTTGGCGGAGCCAAAAGAGAGAGGAGGAGGGAGGAGAAAAAAAGAGAACGAAAAAAAAGAGAGGAAAAAAGATAAAAAAAAAAATTTAATAAAATAATTGAAAAAATAAAATATTTTTAAAAAATTGTTGCCGACATCAATTGGCCATTTTGGCTAGATGGACTGAAGTGGCATAATTGCAAAAGGTTTATGACTCAATTTGCAAAAAAAATTAGTTTATGACTGAATTGACATAATTGTAATATGTTTATAACTTTTTTGGTAATTTTTCCAACTTTTTTCCTTTAGAACAATAACTACCGATGTACTAGCAATGAAATACAGTTCATAATCATATATCTAATTTATCATGATAACTTTCAAGTCTTACAACAAGTTTGTAACTATTCCATATACTTGATACCTTTCTGTTTAAAACAGTAACTATCGATTATGACTTATCACCATTAAATTACCTAATGGATTGTCCCTTCTATAAGAAATCTCATTAGTCTGATCTTGCTAGGGCCTGTTTTGTGGAAATGATGTGATGTTATTACATAAACTAGGGGCGATTGCTTTGGGTCTGCCTCCAACATTGTTGAATTCGGTAACATTTAGACTCATCAGATTCAACGGTTATTTGGATGCAAGGAGCATGCCATCGATCCATGAAAAATGGCCATGCAAGAACTTATCCATATAATTTACATTTTTGTATTAGTAACTGTTGAGGCTGTGTAAACAGGTAACAAAGTTTAAATGTGGAGGTTTCACTTTAGGAATGGCAATTCACCACTGCATGGTTGACGGTGTTGGCGCAATTAATTTCATGAACTCATGGGCTGAGTTAGCAAGGGGCAAATCATTATTCCTTATCCCTTATCATGATAGAACCATTTTGAAGTCAAGGGTGCCACCTCAGATCAGAGGTCCTTATGACGACTTTGTTCGCGTGAGTGACGTATCAGACATCACGGCCTCATTTGAGAGAGAGCAAATCGTATATAAATCTTTCCACTTTGACGCTGACAAGCTGGAGACCCTAAAGAAGATGATAACCACCGGTGGACAGGAAATGAGCAGCTGCTCCAACTTTGTCGCGCTCGCGGCTTTAGTATGGCGGGCTCGAAGCATGGCACTCAAGATGAAACCGCACCAACTATCGAAACTTCTCATAGCGTTCGATTTCCGATTGAAGCTAAGAACATCGGTGCCCGAAGGATATTTTGGGAATGCCTTACTCGCACCTTCCTGTCTTTGCACAGCCGGAGAGTTGATCGACCAGCCGATCTCTTCCGCTACGGGAAAAATAAATAAGGCAATCGAGAGGGTGACTGAGGACTACGTGCGGTCATCAATCGACTTCTTCGACACGTATCATTATGATCCTTACTCAGTGAGCTCACTGTTGATAAGTTCATGGTTGAGGCTGGATTATAGCTGCATAGACTTCGGATGGGGAGGGCCAAGGCAGCTCGGCACCGGCAACCCGCTATTGAATCTCTGCTTGTTTATGAGGGACGAGAGTAAGAATAAGAAGGGCACTGTGGTGGCGTTGGGTTTGCCACTCTCGGCCATGAACACGTTTGAAGAGTTGGTTCGTATATAAACTCATTGCCACAGATTGAACACCTCCAAGAGAGCTCACTTATCATTCCAATAATGCAATTTTTTTTTTTTTTGGATAAGCCTAAAAACTGCTGCTTATATGTTCACCGTTTAATTATGACCACGGTTTGCTTTTGCTTTTACTCATTTACTATTATGGTACGCAGCAAGTTCCCATTCTCTCAGAACAGGCACTAAACATTGTGAAAATCTAGGGCATTTCTACCAGCACTCTTCATTGTACCTATCGTCGTTCGACATTAGAAAGCGTTGAATGCAAGATTTACATTACGTGTCATCACTCACGTAATTAGCCGCTAGTGATTTCTAGCTAAAATCGGACATATTGATTCAATTGCTTAAATGTTAACAAATTTTAGAATTCAATTGGAAAAATTGAATGTTTAGGGTTGAATTGGCCAAAGTACAATAAGTTTAGGACTTTTTGGACTATCTTTTCTTCAAAATCAACTAAACTGCAAATGCAAAAACACAGTATTTATTAACACACTATGTGACATCCTGAAATTCGACCCCATCTCGATAACATAAAATTGGCATTTTGTTGACGCGCCTATGGTCATTTTTCTCTAAGTTGGGCCTTTACGAGTTTAACTAACCTATTATGTGAAGCCATTAAGGGATATAAACACGATAGACTTGAGAATTCGATCGAAAATCGATTGCTTAACTATAATAATCGGTAGAGGTCTATACGATACCGTCATAATTGAATTGTGATTGGATATAGGTCAATTCGACGGAATCACGTTATTGAATTGTGAGTGATTCCGTGTGATTGCGAAATTCGCGTTGAACGGCATTAACCCGATTTTCTATCGATATTATACTCGGTACCCGTAATTGAAACCTTGTGATTTTTACGACAACCAAGGGTCGTCTACGAGTCGGAAATGCACAAATGTGGATTGAAAATTATCAACCACGAGTTAAACACGCTAAAATCCCTAAAACCTACCCGGTAGGTTAGGTTGTACTAAAATCACATTCGGTCGATTTTAACCACGAAATTGAATTTGATTTCGGGAATCGGACGTTCGAGTGTGTCAAGATTTATTTTAGGACGTCGTCTCATCTTTCGGCGAATTTTCATCAAGTTCGAGATTTTTGCGGAAAATCAATTTTGGCAAAAATGAAAAAACAAAGGAAATTCGTATGGGCTACCTTGAAGGAATTTTTAGCCACAAAAATAAGTTTGTTTGTGAAGAAATGAGAGGAAATTAGTCATTGGAGGAAGGCTTGATTTATTGGCCGAAGAATTTTGAGGCTTTGGCACTTGAGTGTGTGGGATATTTCCCTTGTCTCCCCCGTTGATTGCAAGTTTGACTCCCTTCCCCTCCTTCTTCTCTCTCTCCCTCCTTGTGCATGCCTTCTCCCTCAACCGACTAGCAGCTTTTGCCTTCTTCTTCCTCATTTCTTCTTCTTCCTTTCCACTCCCTTGTTGCAACACATAACTGACCAGTCGTCTAGCCAAGCTCTGTTTGTTTTCCAGTCCTGCCGTTCGCCTTGTCGTTTTCCACTAGCCGCCTACACTGCCTCATCCGTGTGAGTTAGTGGTGATCATGATCTGGGTCGATGAGGGCCTCCTTCACTTGGTACCTCATCGCTTCAAGGCGTGGTTCCTTAACAAGCCTAATGGGGTTTGAGAGAGTCCATTGCAGGGTTTTGATGGACCTACCGTCTAAACCGAAGATGGGGAGGTAGCTCACCCTATGGACATCGACATCCCATATGGTGTTATGGAGGACCCAGTGCCGGAGTCGGAGGGATTCAGGGTATAGGTCGTTTAGGACCTCTTTTTGAGTCAAATCTTCTGTATATGAACTTGTAGGGTTAACTTGGGTTTTTTTTTTGGTAAAGAAAAAAAAAAAACAAACCAAGTTAACCCTACAATTCATATACGTAAGATTTGACTCAAAAGAGGTCCTAAACGACCTATACCCCGAATCCCTCCGACTCCGGCACCGGGTCCTCCATAACACCATATGGGAAAATTGGGGTTAACTTGGTTTGTTTATAAAGTGTGGTTTGTGAAAATTGCTATCCTACTTTTACTATCCCTATGTTTGATTATTGGTTGGGTGATTATCAGTTCGCTTCCGCATGTGCATGAAATGAATGGGTCAGTAACGCGCCCTGAGAACGTTACAAATTTTAATCGATCACCGAGGGATGTGTGCGTGCCCGAAGTTTGGGGCGTGACACACCATCTCTCTATTAAAATATAACTAACTTGATTGTCCATACTGGGATATATTACATGCTGACAAAAGTACTTATTTCCCTCGTACTTGGCTTGCTCAAACATCGTATTTCTGAGTTTGAATCCAATTGCGGAGCAACATAAACCTTTTGCAACGCGGAGCGACCACCAAAGGCAAAGGAAGAGAAGAAAAGAAGTCAGTCATTGAACCACCACCGTACATCCAAGGTATTCAATTGAACAAGAAAGATATTTCCAGGTATTGGAATACCCAATAAGAGAAAGTTCAAGCGCTTCTCTTCGCGAATGATAAAAGAGGGGTATGTTAAATTATAGGGTTAATACCTTAAAAAACCTCAAACTGGTACACTTATGACAAATTTACTTCAAACTATTTTTTTTACCATGACAAACCCCAAGGCGGTACGCCTGTGACAAATTTACCCCGACTAACTATAAAAAACCCTAAACTGGTACATTTATGACAAATTTACCCCAAATTAATTTATTCGACCACAAAAAACCCCAAATTGGTAAATTTGTGACTAATATACCCTCCGAAAAATTAGATTAATACCACAAAAAAATCACAAAAATTATAAACTATGACAAACAGAGTGTAAAATCCCAAATTGATATATCGGTCAATTGTCACGTGTTATTTAACTTTATAATTTAACAAGAAAATTTAACTAAAATTAACATAGGGTAAATTTGTCACAAGTGTACCAGTTTAGGGTAAATTTGTTAAAGGTATACCAGTTTGGGATTTTTAGTGTCAAAAAAATAGTTTTGGGTAAATTTGTCACATGTATATCAGTTTGGGGTTTTTTAAGGTATTAACTCGAAATTATAACCTATTAAGAGTTCATAATTGACAGAAATGACAGGCGAAGGTCAACGTTCTGCCAAGCCCTGTTTTCTATTTTTTTTATTGTTTGGTAACCTAACCTCTGAAAATTGCGGCATTTTCACCAGTGCATGGGGACATGCCATAAATGCAGTGATCAAATAGACAGAAAATGCATGTGATGGTCAACGCCATCTAAACAATCAAAAAGCTGATTTGTTCAAAATCTTTAAAAAAATCACGAAAATTTCTGGATCGATAATTGCTATCTACCGAACCACAACTTTCCAAATTGAAGAGAAATTCTGGGTCTATTTAAGTAGCGTCTCCGCGGGCACTTCAGTCGTACCACCCGATAATTCAAGTGTTGAACGATCTCTTTCTCTCGTTAATCTCTCTCTTTCTTTCAAGCTCTTGAAGGTATGCAGCCCTTTTCCCGGTTCGGTCGACTAGGTTTATCATAACCTTTCTCACCTAAGATTGTACGATTTTATCTTCTTCACTGTTCTAACTTCTCATGGTTCTTTCTTCAAACAACTCAAGTGGTGTTTACATGTGAGATGAAACATGCTAGACTATCCCGCTTTGCTTGCATGTATAATTTTAGTAGTTTAGTATAATATAGCCTTAACATGTGCATGTCGTGCCCCGCCATCTAATAGCTTCATTTGAACTCTGTAACACATTTTTCTCAGGGAAAAGTTGGACATTAAAATAAAGTCTGAGATATGCCATCGCCTGTGGAGACACCCAAAGTCGTGGATGGCAGTGCCCTAACGGTAGAAAAATCCATCCCTGTCGCCGTGCATCCAGAACATGAAACGCCCGGAGGTTTCCTTTTCTTAACTAGCATTGATCAGGTGGCTCACATAGTTGTGTCGACCGTCTATTGTTTCGAAAGAAGCAACGAGAATGCCGTAGATGTGATTAAACAAGCTCTGTCCAAAGTTTTGGTTCATTATTATCCACTTGCGGGAAGATTAGCAAAAAGCTCCGAGGGGAAGTTGATTGTCGATTGCCAAAAGAAACTAGGAGTGCCATTTGTGGAGGCTGTGGCCGACTGTGACCTTGACAGTCTTGGCGATATGTCAATTCTTCATCCTGATGTTTTAGGAAAGCTTGTTTACAAAGATCCTACAACACAAAATATGCCGGAAACTGCCCCCCTTCTAACTGCACAGGTGAACAATAGTTTATGCACTTAGCAATTCTTGAAAACACTTCACAATCATTCTTACAATTTGCGAATTCTAATCTAATGTCTAATTTATTAACTTGGAGTAAAAACAGGTAACCGAGTTAAAGAATGGAGGTCTCATTCTGGGGATAGCTCTCAATCATTGTATGTCCGATGGTATCTCGGCGATAAAATTCATCAATTCTTGGTCTGAAATTGCAAGAGGCAAGCCCTTATCGGTGGTCCCTTGTCACGACAGAACTATTCTAAAGCCAAGGATGCCTCATCAAATTTGCGGTCCCTACGATGACTTTGTTCAAATAAGTGATGTATCAAATATGACAACTCTCTACGAGAAGGAGCAAAACGTGTGCAGATCATTCCACTTTGACTCTGAGAAGCTGGCAACAGTTAAGAAAATGGCAACAGCTTGCGGACAGGTAATGTTGACTTCTAATAATGTCTGGCAATCGACAACGACATATATTAACCACACGAGGATAAATTCGGAATGATTTGCCAAAAAAGTAAACGTTGGTCGGTTCTTCATTACTTATTGTAGGAGCGCTTACCAAGTCACAATTATTTACCCAAGAATTTAAAGTAATCCCAAGTGCATCAAAATGACATTCAAAGTTATTTAATATAACTTTCAGACAATGAGTGCATCTAAAAGAAAATGGCGGTGAAAATATGGTCGCAAGAAATTCTAGCGATGAAATAGGGACTTCTCACAATTTTTCTTATTTTTTGGTCGCTAGAGTGGTGTTTCCGAAGTCTGATGATATCTAGTCCTCATAAACAACAGGTGAAGCGCAGCATCACCAGCTTCGTAGCACTCACAGCCCTGGTGTGGCGAGCTCGAAGCATGGCCCTCAAGATGAAACCGCACCAACAAACAATGCTCACTATTCCGGTTGATTTTAGGTCTAAGCTAAGCCCTCCCATTTCTGATGGTTTCTTTGGAAATGCCGTGGTCTTCCCATGCTGTCTTTGCAACACGGGAGAGCTGTTTGATGAGCCGATCTCTTCCACTGCGGAGAGAATAGCCGAGGCGATCGAGCGGGTGAATGAAGACTATGCGCGGTCAAGGATCGACTATTTGGACAAGTATGGATTTGAAGAGTTCGCCCTGGGCACGCTACTAATAAGTTCTTGGACGAAGCTGGATTATGGCAGCTCAGACTTCGGATGGGGGGAGCCGAGGCAGTTTGGGACCGGTAGCCTGCCGGCTAAGTCCTGCCTGTTTATGAGGGGATGGAGAAATAAGAAGGACGTCGTGGTGGTGTTGAGTTTGCCATTTTCAGCCATGAACACCTTCCAAGAGTTGCTCCAAGTTTAAGTTGATGCATCTTCAAGAAATCTTCAAGAAAGCTTGTTTATGGTTCCAATATTGCTAGAGCGGTGTGCGAAATTTAGTTTATGAGTTCGCGTGGCAGACTACAAGTGGAATTTCTAAATAAGTTGAATGTGTTCAGCACTCGATAGATATCTTCCTTGTCATCTATAAATCGGTTTTTGTAATTCAGTCTTGGTGCACCTTATTACTTACGCTTATAATTAATTATATTGAATGGGATAATCAATATTAATTTCGACCTCTTGTTTTTACATTTTTGTTATTATCATTTGTTCCCTCTCGTTGTTTAAGATCACTCTTCTTAAAGGTTATTTTATTTGTGGAATGGTTCAATTTCCTTTTCTTTTCCTAAGAAAATCTCATGGAGCCAACAGTATTTTGGGTGTTTTACGATTGGGGCTAACGTTGGCGTGCACTCTAATAATTAGGCAAGTGCTTTACGGCGTAGGAAAAAACATTGATGCCTTTCCGGGGTCGATCTATTTTTGTAGATTAAAGGTCATTCAATCGCGGTTTTTGTCCACAAAGTCTCTCTTAGTTATTATAGAGTAAACCAGAAAAGTTCTGGGAGAAGCCAAATCTCAATCTTAATTGAGCTGATGTCATTTTGTAATTTATTTTAGTTGATTTTGTTGGCGTCTCTCTCTCTCTATCTCTCTCTCCCTCCAAAGAACAACGCCACTTGCAAATAATCAATGAGGGTCTGTCTTAGTTATTATAGAGTAAACCAGAAAAGTTCTGGGAGAAGCCAAATCTCAATCTTAATTGAGCTGATGTCATTTTGTAATTTATTTTAGTTGATTTTGTTGGCGTCTCTCTCTCTCTCTCTCTCTCTCTCTCTCCCTCCAAAGAACAACGCCACTTGCAAATAATCAATGAGGGTCTGTCTTAGTTATTATAGAGTAAACCAGAAAAGTTCTTGGAGAAGCCAAATCTCAATCTTAATTGAGCTGATGTGATTTGTAGTTTATTTTTAGTTGATTTTGTTGTGGCGTCTCCCTCCCACCCACCGCCGTCCCCCAACAAAAAAGAACAACGCGGCTTGCAAATAATCAATAAGCAATTATGACATGCACTAGTGGTGAAATCTTTTACGTAATTGACCTTATAAATCATTAACTTTATATGGTGAAAATAATTATAATCCTGAGTAGATAGCATGAGTGGGTGTCAAAACCAAACATAAATCTATTTTTGTAGATTCAAAGGCCGTTGAATCGCAGTTTTTTTCCACAAAGTCTCTCTTAGTTATTAAAGAGAAAGTTAGGAAAGTTCTAGGATAAGCCAAATCTCAATCTTAATCGAGATGATGATACTTTGTAGTTTAGTTTAGTTGGTTGTGTTGGAGACTCTCTCTCTCTCTCTCTCTCTCTTTCCAAAGAATAAGGCCACATGCAAATAATCAATGAGCAATTATAGCATGCACTAGCGGTGAAATTTTTTACATGATTGACCTTATAAATCATTAACTTTAGATGGTGAAAACAATTATAATCCTGAGTAGATAGCATGGGTGGGTGTCAAAACCAAACAGAAATCTACTTTTGTAGATTCAAAGGCCATTGAATCGCAGTTTTCTTTTTCCCCACAAAATCTCTCTTAGTTATTATAGAGTAGACTAGAAAAGTTCTGGGAGAAGCCAAATCTCAATCTTAATCGAGCTGATGTCATTTTGCAGTTTAGTTTAGTTGATTTTGTTGGCGACTCTCTCTCTCTCTCTCTCTTCCCAAAGAATAACGCCACTTGCAAATAATCAATGAGCAATTATAGCATGCATTGATGGTGAAATTTTTTACATGATTGACCTTATAAATCATTAACTTTAGATGGTGAAAATAATTATAATCTTAAGTAGACAGCATGGGTGGCAAAACTAAACAGAAACCCTAACCGATCTGACCTGAAAAATTTTGGGTCTTTTTAGTTTGGGTAACAAGAAAAACAAATTTTTTGTTTGCTGGTTAGGATCGGTTTGATTTGAGTTATAAGCCGAGCTGAGCCGAAACAAGTTCCGGTCACTATGTGAGAAAGAGAGAGAGAGAAAGAGAGAGAGAGCAATTATGACACACCATGGTCCCATGCAATGGGCGGCCGAGAGAGAGAGAGAGAAAGAGAGCAATTATGACACACCATGGTCCCATGCAATGGGCGGCCGAAAGTGGTGCTGTGGTGGTGTCAGAGTTTTCGTCAACTGTGGGCGGCCAAGAGAAAGGGCGCTCCGTTGTTGGCGGCGGCAACGACAGCAAGGGTGGCGTGGCAGAGCTCAACGATGAAATCGAGGTCACATGGAGCCGTCTGTGTACATGGGTTTTCAACGCTAGGGATGCATGCTCTATTTTTCTATAAACCAAAGCCAGTAATTTTTCCCTTTTTATCACCTAACTGATGTAGCTTGAGATGGACGCTAGGCCTGCGTGCGCTATTTTTCTATAACCCAAAGCCAGTAATTATTTCCCTTTTTATCACCGAACTGATGTAGATTGAGATGGAAGGGTCTGCACTCTACCCAAAATATTCTACGCCTCGAAGATAACGTCATTGGTCGCATCATGAGTGAATTCAACCAATCTTATCTGGTTCTTCATCATTTCTGTAGTTATTGACGACGCTATCATAATCTCTCAATCACGGCCACCCCGAAATCTGTCAATCTCGTAGTCAGTTCGTCCATCTTCGACTTATTGGACAAATTCATCACCCCTCAACTAATTGTTTGGTACTCGTTAACGTCATTGGATGTACAATCCTTCACAGCGGGGCATGTCACGGATGTACCATCACACGGGAAAGGAAATATGAAAGTGAACCCACAAAAGAGAAAAAAAACAAAAAAAAACCATGTTTATACGGTAAATTAAGTTCAAATTGCTTTGTTTCGAAGATAATGCTAGAGGTGCATGAAATTATAAGTCCAACCGACATAATTGACAAAACGAAGCTAGGTCAATTTTCACCCAAACAACAAATTATTAATTCTTAGATATGATAAGTATATTGAAAATGCTAAAACTTATAAATATAACGCATATACATTCATTGGTCACAGCTCCTAATAACAAGGCTACATCACAACCTTTAGCATGGTAGTAACCTTCTAGGTGCAACAATGTGCTTCGATTCGAAATTGGCAACCATGTCTATAGCAAAAGATTCAGCAAAAAGTTATCGAATTCTAAGTGCCGCTTTACTGACTAAGCACATGAAAAGGTTGCCATAGCAGGTCGTGAGAGAGGCACAATCAAAATAAAAAACATGAGAAATTATAGCTCAAATTGAGGAGCTTCTCAAGACTTAAAAAGGCCGAACAATGATCAATCAAATTGAAAGAGACTTGTCACCCAAATTGGTCCTATAGATTTTGAGACGATTGCTTTTGGACTTGGAGGCGAGATCTGAGGTATGATAGACGAAAAGGGTGTAAACCCAATAATAGAAAGAATGGCCTGATGTGAGGCATGGAACGATGATCGATCGAACTTGAAGAGAAGGGAGTATCAAAGAAGGGGGTGGGCCGAGCCTACCTATTTCTTAAATGGGGTATAATAGAACAAATAGCAAAGAATGAAAGAAAATTGAGATCACACGAGACACAAGGTTTACGTAGAAAACCTAAAATGGGAAAAACCAGGGGAAGAGAGAACAATTTCACATCTTCAAAAAAAAAAAAAAAAGTACAATCTAAAAGCTCTAAAATCACTTGGTAAATCATAAGATCTAAATATCCAATAAGAAGAAAGGAAAAAACAAATTATGAAATGATATAGAGGCGACGACTAGAGATATGTTATTAAACACATTTCTTTTACAATCTTCCTTAAAAAATTCTTAAAATAGATGTGCATAATCGAAAATACTCTTATATCTTAATTTGAAAGTCAAAACTCAACAAATTTGCACCTTGACTTCAAATCTCTAAAAGAGCATTATGCCAAACACCACAAGACCTCTCTCTCTTACTACTAAAAGTGACCACACAAGGCCAACCCCCCAAAATCGCGGAATCAATGATGTACACCCCTAAGCTTATGTGAGCATACTTAGTATAGAAAATAGGGAATGAAATGCCACCAACTCCACCTAAGCAACTCAAATGGCGGAAACGCTAATCAAGTCTAACCAATGCTTGAACTTGATCAAAGGAACTGGTTTGGTCAACATACCTATTGGATTAACCGCCATAGGTACTTTTTTCATTGTAACTATACCCTTAACAACCTTACCACATAGAAAGTGATACCATATGTCTATAAGATTTGTTCTCTCATGATATATCGCATTCTTGGCAATTGGATCGCACTTTGATTATCACAAAAGATGACGGAGGCTCCCTTATACTTTACCCTTTTGCTTTACACCAAGTTCTGTAACTAGATGCTTCAACCAAAGAACTTCCTTTACTGCTTCCGTTGCTGCCATGTATTCTGCTTCAGTAATAAACAAAGTAATTATGTCCTATAAAGTTGCTCTCCAACTAACTACAAAACCACCAAATGTAAAAACATAACTTGTCAAAGATCTCTTTTTGTTGAGATCGTCTACATAGTTAGAATCAACGAGGCCAACAACCAAATATCCTATATCACAACCTCTATTAAAGACCAAACCCACATTTGAGGTACCTCGGATGTACCGAAGAATTCATTTCACAATTTGCCAATGAGCTTTACCCAGATGTGTCATATACCTACTCATAGCACTAATAGACTTGTGCAAACCATAGCAAATATGAGACTATTCATGGCATTAGAATATAGAAATTGAGACATCTTATCATCCTTTTCTTTAGTTTTAGGTGACAAAGAAGCCGAAAACCTAAAATGGGACACCAAAGGAGCACCCGGTTTAGCATTCTTCATGCCAAAATGCTTAAACACTTTATTAATATACTTCTTTTGCAAGAGGTATAATTTCCAAACCTATTTGTCTCTATGAATTTTTATATCCAAAATTTTCTTAGCAGCTTCAAGATCTTTCATCTCAAACGGAACACCATAACCTATATCTTTTAAACTCATTTGCATAACTAACCAAAATACACTTCTTGGCCCTAGGTTCAAGCTTACTCTCTTTTACATGATAAATAAGACATCCAAATATTTTTAAATTAGAATAATCAGAAAGTTTATCCGATGATATCTCATTAGGAGTCTTACATTTAATTGTGGTTGAAGGAGAACGATTTACTAAATAACATGTCATGTTCAAAGCTTCAATCCAACAATCTTTCCCAAGTCCAACATTAGAGAGCATATACCTGGCTCTCTCTAAAAGTGTCTGGTTCATGCACTCTGCCAACCCATTTGTTGAGGTGTGTACGTGATTATTCAATGTTGAACAATCCCCGAATCTTCACAGTATTTGTTGAAAGCACCTCCATAAAACTCAAGACCATTGTCCGTTCTAAGACGCTTTATCTTCTTCCTAGTTTGATTTTCTATTAACTTTTTCCACCTTTTGAGCGTATCAACAACGTAACTTTTATCCTTTGAGAAATAAACCTGTACTTTCCTAGAAAATCATCAATAAATGTCAAAAGATATACTGCACCACACTTAGATGTTACCTGTGCTGGTTCCTACAAATCGAAGTGAATATAGTCAACTATGCCCTTCATCGAGTGCACCATAGTACTGAAAACTAACTCTGTGCTATTTTCTGAAAACACAATATTCGTAAAAGTCAAGTAAGACCGCATGATGCCCATAAAGTAAACCAAATTTATTCAAGATAGTCATTCCTCTTCCGCTCATGTTGCCCAATCGCATATGTCACGATATTGATTTTTCAGAATCTAAAGAGAATGATATATTTAAAGAACTCACAATCATACTTCCCTATAGAATGTAAAGATTTTTCTTTATGTTACATCTCATCACAATCAAGAAGTGTTACACCTAAATTTGCTTTTTAAAATTTTTTTTTTTTAATACTTTGATCCTTTGTTTGAAATAGTCATCGATGTATGATCAAAATTCCCAACATGAAGTAGCCTCTTAAATTAAGGATTGATAATCCGATTTTCGCGCCCGAAATTCGACTCGCAATCGCCTGGAAAATCACCAATCCGATATTCACGCTCGAGATTTGATTTGTGATTTATTTAAAATTGACCAATCCGATCCCATGCGTGGGATATGATTTGTTAATTTATGGATATCAATCTTATCTAATGTTATTTGAATCGACTTTGTTTTCGTAATATATATATATATATATATATATATATATATTATATATATATATAGATGTATAGATGAGTTAGATTAGGTTCATTTCAGAATATTCCTCGTCTTAGGGTTATCTTGCATATTTAGAATATGAATTTTATTTCGAATTTTTAAAATAAAAATCCAAAAAAAAAAATCAATTTAGGATGCTAGATTTTTTTAAACTTAGGTTGCAAGTTTAATTCGATTTTTTTTATTAAAAAAAACACAAAAAATTATCATGCATATGTCATGTAGAATTAGGACATTTTTTGCACGTCATTGCATATTAGGATAAAGTTGCATGTTTAATTTTAAGTTTAGGTAAATCTTTTAGATAGATTGCATCTTAGGTTAGGGATTAACAAGTTAAGATAACATTCAAGTTTAAATTAGGGTTTGGCCTGACCTAATCCTTAATGTAAGTTGGATGATATCTTAATTTGGATAGATAATTTTTGCAATTTTCTAATTTTGAATTACATGGGAAATACCAAAAAAAAAAAAAAAAATTGTCTTAGAATAAATTAATTTTATTCTCTATGATAGATTGCATGCTTTTTAGGAGAATAGAAATTCATGTGCATGTCATATAGAATTAGATACATGAAATGTATGTCATTGAGCTATTGTTGTTAGGTCTATTTAGTTAAAAATTGCCTATCATTAGAGTTAGGTCATTTGGTCATATTAAACAAGAGAAAATTCTTAAAAAAGATTGAGTAATTGTGTGTTAATTAGAAATCATATTTAGGATTGTGGATGTGAATTCTGATTTAACACTGCAGATGCTTGCAATTTATTCATTACTTTTCTTGGATGTTAAATTGGTGATTTGCGCATCCATATGATCGCCTCACATGTTAGGGAAGTGAATTAAAATTAATTCCATCTGCTTGCCAATTTTTTTTTTTTCAAAATAAAAGAGAAAGGTACTAAAAGGGCGTTAGAGAAATCTAGCGTAACCAAGTCCCTAAACTCACAATATCTGGTTCGTAGGAGTAAAGTAAATTTTCCGTTACTTTACTTGGGTTTCTAATCGATCTCCCGTTACTTTACTTGGGTTTCTAATCGACCCACCGAAAATAGATTAGTGGTGACTTCTAGTTGAAAATCAATGGCATGTTAAGAACTTGAACCTAAATCGCGAATTGATATGGGCTTGGGAGATCCCTGGCCTAAGTTTAGACTTAGTAATCCATTAGCCAAACTCTAGGTGGTTCACCCGAAATTTTGGTTGCGACAAGAAGCCCTTTGAAATTTTCAAAATTCCACTTCCTCCTGTGTACATGCATCTAATGGAATCTAAAGTGCTCAATGCAATAAGGTTTTTCTTCAAATTTGGGATGTGCCTAATATTTGTGAAAAATCTTATTATATTGTCATGACACTTAATTTGCACCATACCAATATCTACAATCCTGCAAACTACATTGTTACCTATCAAAACTGAACCACCATTGATTTTCTCATATGTGTGGAACCAAATTCTATATGGACACATGTGGTATGAACATGTTGAATCCAAAATCCATTCATCATCGACATGACATTCTATAGACAAAACAATAAGAACATTGTCTATATTAGTGGACTCATTATTTTTCACCAGACTAGGCGAATCGAAATTCTCCATCAACTTCTTCCCGTTGACTTTGAGCACTAGACACTCATTTTTATAGTGTCTAAATTTGTGATAATAATAACACTCCACTTTACTATTATCTTTGCTTGATCTAAATTTTGAATGCCCTTTACTATTATTGCGTCCATCACGATGATTTGACCTTCCTTGACAACTAAGCCATCACCTTTATCACCACTACTACTCATATTCAATTTTGTATGCATCTCTGCGGAATTTAACAAGACTTTCACATCCTCAAGAGTTATAGATTCTCTTCCTTACAACATAGAATTCACAAAATTCTTATGCAAGCTCGGCGTGAACATAACATAATTAAGGCCTGATCTTCATCATCTAACTTCAAATCTAGATTTTTCATATCCATAACAATTTTATTAAATTCATCTAGATGTTCTTTAATAGAAGTACATTCCTGCATCTTTAGCATGTAAAGGTGTTACTTCAAAAATAATCTCATCATAAGAGATTTCTTCATGTAGGGGCTCTCAAATTTATTCCGTAATCTCGAAGCTATTTCTTCATCACGACTTTGTGAAGCACTTTATTGCATAACGATAATTGGATGGTGTTATGCATTTTTCTGAAATCGCTTCCATCTCCTCGATCTCAGCTGTGGTCATATTGTCGGGATAATTTCTGCTCAAAGCTCTAATCGAACATTCCCAACGCAAACGCTTTCATCTTGATCTTCCACAGCTCAAAATTGCTTTGGCTACCGAATGATGCCACTTCGAATTTGATAGATGCCATCTCGAACGAAAAGTCTGAAATTCCTTCACTCTAATACCAATTTGTTGCGGAAAAACACCAATCAAAGTTGCATCAATCTAAGAACAAGTAGCAAAGGATAAAAGAAAATCTAAATCACACAAGATGCAAGATTTACGTGGAAAATCCAAAACGGGAAAAATCATGAGGAGAGAGAGAGGAATTTCACTATTTTCAACGAAAAAACATGAATGTACAATCCAAAAAGCTCTAAAACCACTTGGTGAGCCACAAGATCTAAATATCCAACAAGAAGATAGGAAAAAAAAGAGATATAGAGGCTAGGGTTGGAGATATATTATTAAACACATTCCTTTTATAGTCTCCCTTCAAAAATTCCTAAAATAAATGTGCATAATCTAAAATACCCTTATCTCTTAATTTGAAAGTCAAAACTCAACAAATATGTATATAAATTTGAGATGACCCATATATTACCTATCAAATGAGTAGGTATGGTCAGGTTTGAGTCGATTAAAAAATGATCCAATCAAAATAAACCCATCTAATCCGTTTTGACCCATTTTCATATCCATACCCAATCTATACTCGATTCAAACTATATTGATAAATTACTTTCATATTTAATCAATCTAGGAAAACTCGTATCCAAACTAAGATGAGAGTGTGGAGTGAGTGAATGGGAGATCGAGTGAGGGCAAGAAAGAATGAAAAGAGAGTCATAGATGTAGATTGAATCTAAGTAAGTTATAAACTTATTTATGACCCAATTGACATTCATATTATGTTTAAATCCATTTAACTAATTTACTAAATATAACCAATCCATACAATTACTCAGCCCATCATATATGGACTAAGAAATGGGTCTATGCCCACTTTGATAGGTCCATCCATATATACCCACTTTAATATATTTGGCTTAATATATGAGTTTGTGACCCATTTTGAGAGCCCTCATATTTGTAACAGAAGTCGAGAAGAGTTCTTGTAGATTTTGGAACTTCGGAAGCATGCCAAAACCCACTGGGACTGAGCGAGCTACCACCCTCAGCACCCAATCGTGGCCGGCCGGGGGCTCCACTCCTTGAGTATCTGATTAACGTAATTAGCAATTCAGTACCAAGAAGGAGAAACTTTTTGATAGTTTTTGTAGAACGAAAGGAATGAAGAGCACTTTACCAAAAAAAAAAAAAGAAAAGAAAGGAATGAAGAGCAAGAAAGGCGGAACTAATCGGATGAAGGGATCACTCTAATGTCCAAAACAGAAATTAGGCGTCAAGGAGCCATCTTCCTCACTGCGAAGTCATTAGGTATAAGACGATCTGAAATTTTTCAAAAAGCACTGTAAAATGGGTCGTTTGTTGCTACCTACCGAGACACAACATTCCAAATGATTCAATAATTATGGGTCTATTTAAGTAGCGTCTCCGCAGGCACTTACCCAATAATTCAAGTGTTGAACGATCTCTCTCTCTCTCTCCCAGGCTCTTGAAGGTAAGCAGCCTTTTCATGTTTAATAAAGTTGAAGCTGTTCAGCAGGATCGATTTGGTCGACTAGGTTTATCATAACCTTCTCACCTAAGAATGTATGATTTTAGCCAAAATACAATCCTCATGCCCATATAAAGTTTCACTTCGCTCTTGTATTTTTTCATGTTATCGTCTTCACTGTTCTAACTCCTCATGGTTCTTTCTTCATACAACTCAAGTGGTGTTTACATGTGAGATCAAACGTGCTAGAATATCCACCACTTTGCTTGCATACAAGGTTTAAAAGTTTAGCGTAATATAGCCTTAACATGTGCATGTCGTTTCCTGCTATCCGATAGCTTTGTTTGAACTTTGTAACGCATTTTTCTCAGGGAAAAGTCGGACATTAAAATAAAGTTTGAGATATGCCATCGCCTATTGAGGCACCCAAAGCCGTGGACGGCAGTGGCCTAACGGTAGAAAAATCCATCCCTGTCGCCGTGCATCCAGAACATGAAACGCCCGGAGGTTTCCTTTTCTTAACTAGCATCGATCAAGTGGCTCACATAGTTGTGTCGACCATCTATTGTTTCGAAAGAAGCAACGAGAATGCGGTAGATGTGGTTAGACAAGCTCTATCCAAAGTTTTGGTTCATTACTACCCACTTGCGGGGAGATTAGCAAAAAGCTCCGAAGGAAAGTTGATTGTTGATTGCCAAAAGAAACTAGGAGTGCCATTTGTGGAGGCCGTGGCCGACTGTGACCTTGACAGTCTTGGCGATATGTCAATTCTTCATCCTGATGTTTTAGGAAAGCTTGTTTACAAAGACCCTACGACCCAAAATATGCCGGAAACTGCGCCCCTTCTAACTGCACAGGTGAACAATGGTTTATGTACTCACCAATTCTGGAAAATACTTCACAATCATTCTTACAATTTACGGTTACCTAATCTAATGTCTATATTATTAACTTGGAGTGAAAACAGGTAACAAAGTTAAAGAATGGAGGTCTCATTCTGGGGATAGCTCTCAACCACTGTATGTCCGATGGTATCTCTGCCATGACATTCATCAATTCTTGGGCTGAAATTGCAAGAGGCAAGCCTTTATCGGTGGTCCCTTATCACGACAGAACTATTCTAAAGCCAAGGATGCCTCCTCGAATTTGCGGTCCCTATGATGACTTTGTTCAACTAAGTGACGTATCAAATATGACAGCTCTCTACGAGAAGGAGCAATTTGTGCATAAATCTTTCCACTTTGACTCTGAGAAGCTGGCAGCAGTTAAAAAAATGGCAACAGCTTGTGGACAGGTAATGTTGACTTCAAATAATGCCTGGCAATCCACAACGACATATACTTGACAGCACGAGAATAAATTTGGGGATGATATGCCAAAAAGTTAGGAGATGGTCGGTCCTTCATTACTATTGTCGGAGCGCTTGCCAACTCACAATTAGTTACACAAGAATTTAAAAGGTACTCCCAGGCATATCAAAATGACATTCAGAGTTACTTAATCCAACTTTCAGACAATGAGTGCACCCAAAAGAAAATGACGGTGAAAATATGGTCACAAGAAATTCTAGCGACTAAATGGGGACTTCTCCCTTTTATCTTATTTTTTGGTCGCTAGAGAGTAGTGTTTTCAAAGTGCACTGACGGTTTCTAGTCCTCATAAACAACAGGTGAAGCGCAGCATCTCCAGCTTCGTAGCACTCGCAGCCCTGGTGTGGCGAACTCGAAGCATGGCCCTCAAGATGAAACCGCACCAACAAACAATGCTCACTATTCCGGTTGATTTCAGGTCTAAGCTAAGCCCTCCCATTCCTGATGGTTTCTTTGGAAATGCCGTGGTCTTCCCATGCTGTCTTTGCAACACGGGAGAGCTGTTTGATGAGCCGATCTCTTCCACTGCGGAGAGAATAGCCGAGGCGATCGAGCGGGTGAATGAAGACTATGCGCGGTCAAGGATCGACTATTTGGACAAGTATGGATTTGAAGAGTTCGCCCTGGGCACGCTACTAATAAGTTCTTGGACGAAGCTGGATTATGGCAGCTCAGACTTTGGATGGGGGGAGCCGAGGCAGTTCGGGACCGGTAGCCTGCCGGCTAAGTCCTGCCTGTTTTTGAGGGGATGGAGAAATAAGAAGGACGTCGTGGTGGTGTTGAGTTTGCCATTTTCAGCCATGAACACCTTCCAAGAGTTGCTCCAAGTTTAAGTTGATACATCTTCAAGACAGCTTGTTTATAGTTGCAATATTGCTATACGTGGCGAGAGTGGGGTGCGAAATTAGTTTGAGTTGGTGTGACAAACGACAAGTGGAATTTCCAAATAAGTTGGATGTGTTCAACACTCGATAGATATCTTCCATGTCGTCTATCAATCAGTTTTTGTAATTCAGTCTTGGTGCACCTTATTACTTACACTTGTAATTGATTATATTGAATATGATTGTCAGTATGAATTTCAACCTCTTGTTTTACATTTTTGTCATTATCATTTGTTCCTTCTTGTTGTTTGAGATCAATTTGATTAAAGGTTATTATATTTGTGGAAAGGTTCGATTTCCTTTTCTATTCCAAAGAAAAATTGATGGAACCAACAATATTTTGGTGCTTATTAATTGGGGCTAAAGATGGTGTGCAATCAGGCAATTAGGCAAGTGCCTTACAGCATAGAGAAAACATTGATGCCTTTCATGGTTCAATCTATTTTTGTAGTTTCAAAGGCCATTCATCGTAATTTTAGTCCATAAAGTCTATCTTATCTATTATAGAGTAAACTAGAAATGTTCTAGATGAAGTCAAATCTTAATCTTAATTTAGTAAGCTCCTTATGTATAAGGAGGAATTTGTTATGAATCATGTATGGGCATTCATATTAAATGATCATCTTGATACCATATATCCTTGTAAATTGAATCGCGTGTCCCGCATACTATTTAGAACGCTCAATCACTAAAGTCGACTCTGAAGGGTCTTAGCTCTGCCCCATCTTTCTTTCTATCACGTTATCTTACATGGAGTACTTGGTATTTTGTACAAAAAATAGCCGACAAAAAGCTTGGTCATGTTATCACTTCCTTCTCATGGGCATGGTTTAGACCTGAAAATCTTTATCAAGCTGATGTCATTTTGTAGTTTAGTTTAGTTGATTTTGTTGGGGAATCCCTCTCTCTCTCTCTCTCTCTCCAAATATTAGCGCCACTTCCAAATAATCAATGAGCAATTGTAACATGCACTGGTGGTGAAAAAGTCTCTGTACATGAATTTTCTACGTTAGTGATGTATGCTCTATTTTTCTATAACTAAAAGCCGGTTACTTGATAAGATTATACCCTTTTTCTCATCTACTGGTGTCAATCGACATAGACAGATCTGCACTCTACCCCATACATTCAAGGCCGTAAAGATAACGTCATTGCTTGCATGTGCATAAGGATAAACATGACCTCGTGGCTCAATCACTATCACACGGAAATCTGTCACTCAATCACAATCACACTGAAATCTGTCAATCTTATAGCCAGCTCATCCATCTTTTATTGGACAGTCTATCATCCCTCAACTAATCATTTGGTACTCGTCAACGTCACCAAAAACAAAAAATTGATGCGCGACATATCACAGCGGCACATGTTACAGATGCACCATCGGGTTGGTAAGGAAATGTGAAGTGAACGTCACTTATTTTACTTTTATCCTTTTTTGTCAATTCTGGCACTATAAAGCAAATTGCTTTAAATTGCTTTGATTTGCAGATAATGCTAGGGGTGCATGACAATATAAATCCATTGACGTAATTGACAAAACGTCATCGGAAGCCAGTTCAATGTTCACCCAAAAACCAAATTTTCAATTCTTAAATTTGTTTGGTTTGGTCAACGCTTTCAAATCCCTATTTTCAGAAAACCTTGTTTACAGAGATCCTATCCAAAATATACTAGAAGTCGCACTTACCAACATCACGGGTGAGAACGTGTTTTGCTTTACAATAATGAATTTGAAAGTTTTTATCGATCTTTTCTGATCGGCTGTCTTCAACATTATTTGGTGAATTAGTTACGCATAGACTTTAGTTCACATTGGACTAGTTAATGCCATGTCCCCACGTAATCATTCTAAATGTGGTTAGTAACTGAAACGTACAAAAGGAGTGACTTTTGACCTAGCTGCCATTAGTTAGTGACTTCTTAGGTAATCAATGAGTTTCAAATATGAAAACTGAGTCCCAGCAAAATTGTAATATAATCTTTCCGTCATTCAAAATAAACCAAATGAACGGGGAGACTTGATTGTACCGTTTGGATAAATTTTGTAAATTAATTGCATCGTTTGAATGTTTAGCAGTGCCCCTATGCCCCTAGAGTATCGACTATCTGGATGTGCATGAATTCATGGATTTGTTGACGGGCACGCTAATTAGGAGTGTGCAACTGAACCGGATATATCTGGGAACTGGACCTGGCCCACCTAGAAGACAGGGTTGAGAACTGGTTCCCGTCGAGACCAATCCAGGAACCCGTTCCCAAAATTTGGAACCGGTTCCGAGTAATTACCCACTCGGGAATCGGTTCCCGGACCGGTTTTGGAATCGGTTTGGGAACTGGTTTTGTAAGTAGAGGTCCAAAACCCAATTTTTTCCCTTGATTTCTATTCTTACCTTGCAATTACATGGCGTTTTTCCTCTTGGCTCTCTCAAACATGCACGGTATTCCTCTTTTGTCGTTCCTCTTCCCCAGTTGCTTCCCTCCCTCACTGGCTCCCTCTTGCACTGTCTTATGGATGGACGGTTTTCATCTTTGCCAAATTATTGTGTACTATGTGGATTGATTTGCCTAATTTCTATTTTGTAGGAGGAGTTATGCTTGTATAAATGAGTAGCTTCATGTAGTAGTTATAAGAATAAGACTAATATTAGACCCATATTTGTTACTAATTCTTTACCTTATGATTTTATTTATTATAATTAGCCCCGTGGATCCTTAATTTTTCATTTAGTCAAAAAGTTCATATATTTATTTCTTACGAGTGCTTAATGTTTCAATACAAATTAAGAGGATTACAATATTTTCTCACATATTAATATAAAATTTAAAGTCGTATAGGATATCAGAAGATTGCAAAATAGGTTCCAGTGGAAATAGGGTTGACCCTGGAACTGGACCGGAAAAACAGGATGCGTCGAATACATGGTCTAATACAAACATGGTCGGGTATAGGGTTCAAAAATGGGGAACCGATTATAATAGGGCCGGGTACAGGGTCCAAGTCTAGACCCTGCTCACATTGGACCCGATCATCCCTAACGCTAATGCTAAGTTTGGGGACGGGGTTGGATCATGACTTAGATGAACTTCGGATGCGGAGCTAAGTAGTGCTGATGTCGACACATAACACGTCCCGCCGACATGTCATTTTTTATTATTATAAAAAAGATAGAGAATTTTGACATGTTGTATATTAAATATATATTTTATATATACATGGTAAATTATTATTTTTATAACTATTTGAATCAAATTAATTTGATTCAAATTCACAAATAAATAAATAATAATAAAAAGATGAAAAATGAATTTACACTAAAATCATTAATCCACCATTTATTAATATCATTCGTTTTGCTAACTCATACAACTTGGAGGTGAGCCACGGGAAGTGAAAATCAGAAGAGATTTTTTTAAAAAAAAAAAGTGAAAATCAGAAGAGATTTAAAAAAAAAAAAAAAAACTAAGTCTTTCTTCTTTTATGATTTACTATTTTTATTGTTATTTTTTATTTTTTATATTTATATTTTGACCCTTCATTTATTGAAATTTTTTAAAATTGACCCCGTATATGTGGTAATCACATGGTGAAATTTCGAACTCGCATGTCAGAGTGTGTCAGGAGAGTTGATCATGTATCAGATTTTTTGACACCCGTTGACCTCGTGTAGGACATGTGTTGAAATGTCGAAAACAATACAAAGGTTTTTGGAGAGTGTCGATACTTTTTAAATGGGGAAAACTAAGGCAATTTGGCATTGGTAAATGTCTAGCTTGGGTAATTGTTAAATCATGAATGGGTTCAAGCTTTGGTTTTGAGTTAAATATAGGCAAGTATACACGAATCTGAAGAATTGGATGAAGACCTTTGTGAAAATGGTAGTACTACCACCTAGAGGGGGCTGAATAGGTGTTAAAAAAATTTAACAATTAAATGAAAAATATATTATGTTGTGAGCAACGTCTATGAATGAGACATTGTTTAACTAAAAGTGCTACTAGACTTCTAAAGAAAATTCAAACTCAAATAAGAGATGAATTAGAATTTTGAGAAATTTAAAAGAAAATTGCAATGGATAAAGCTGAAAAAGTTAAAGGAACTTTAGAAAATTGCACACAAGATTTATAGTGGTTCAACTTAGATCAAGCCTACATCCACTCTCTTACGTTGACAGCCTTTTGGCTGAATTTCATTTAAAGTATTAATAGAGAAGTACAATGTTTTGAGTGCAAACACTTAGTGGAAGATTTCTTTTTCTCTTACTAAATCACTCTTTTTTGTAATTTTCTCTCTTGAATACAATTTGTAAGCACTATCGTTGAAGAACAAGTGGTTGGAAAGGCTTCAAATTTTGGAATTTCAATTTTCACGCACTATCTCAAATAAACTGAATAACCTCCTTAAATACCCTCTACGCCTTACTAGCCGCTAGCATTCTCTAGAGGAATTTCTTCCAATCAAACCATTTGACAGAATCGATTAAGGAAATCTTGTAACCTTTTGAAGATTAATATGAAAATCCGTTAATTCTAGGGGTGTGCAACCGGACTGGGTTTACCCGGTTCCGGACCGGCCCACCCAAAAAATAGGGTCGGGAACCGGTTCCCGTTGAAACTAGCCTGGGAACTGGTTGCCAAAATTCAGAACCGGTTTGAACTGGTTTGGGAATCGGTTTCGAGGGATTACCCACCCGGGAACCAGATCGACCGGACCGGTTCATGAATCGATTTGAGAACCGGTTTATAAGCCTAACCTAAAAGTCCAAAACCAAAACCCTAATTTGTTCCCCTGTTTTTTTTTTCTTTACCTCTCTCTCACAAAGTCGCACTCACAGACTTTGTTTTCCTTCATCGTTCATCTGCTTTGAGTAATAGACCTCTTCTTCGAGCTCGCCTTGGATTGGGGAGGACTAGGTAGGGCTGAAATTGGCGTTTTCCTTCATCGTTCGTGTGTCTTCCTCGCTCGCTTCCATCCATCATCGGCCGGCTCACAGTCGCACCATTGCTAGCTCCCCATCGCTCTATTTCATTAATCGCCGACTTCCACATTTGTTAGCTCGAGTCCAAGTCCACTATTGGCGTTGAGTTTGCCACCCGCACTCTCACTACCGATGCCAAGGTCGTCAAGGCTCAGATTTGGGACACTGCTGGTCAAGAAAGGTCTCCCATTTTCTCCAACTTTCAATTCTTTTTTTTCTTTGAATTCTTGTTGTTCTGTCTTGGATTTGGTTCTGCCGCAACACCAAAAGGTCAACTGCATTGCAGTTTTGGATGGTTTTGGCCGATTTACCGAACCCTAGGAGCGTGAATTTTGTCAGGGATTTTGTGATTGTTGGTTCCTCTCTAATCATACATGATGAAAGGAAAGGCGATTTTCAATGCCTGTGTATGTTGCTTATTGGAATTTCGAAGTGCCACTATGGGTTCTGCTGCTTAAAACTATAGTTGGTGCTGACTTTGTCCAATATAATGAGTATGATGCTGTTTTTAATATTGCACAATCATAAAACTTATTTTGTTTGAATATGCTTGTGTAAAAGCATCTTAGATCTATCTTTTTGATTTAGTACCTTTCTTTTGGATCTTGCAGGTTAGCTTGACATTGAATATCTCGGTTGACTTGCAGTCAGCATTTGCGTGGAACACAAAATAGGTTAAGCAATTGAAGCCTTCACTTGCTTTATGTTTGTGCAGATGACATTGTGTTTTTGCTAAAAAAAGAGGAAATATTTTGACATCCTTTTAGAGTAGACTACTGTGGGATCTTTTGACAACTATTGGGATTTACCGTGGCATCCGGGTTTTCGTCAGACCTCGAATAAGTAACGGCTCATCACGGGTTGACGGGAGTATCGACAAACTGTGTCATTAGCATCATTTGCAAACACTATTTCGTCATCGTCATCGTCGGTATAGCATTAGGGCATCGTTTCATCACCACCTGTCATTCCCAAACATCAACTTTCGGAGAGAAATTCCCATGCATGGCCATGCACACGTCCGATATTAACCTCGAGCGGCCTCGCCAATTGACCGAGCTAAAGACCCGTAGCATGCAACGGCCATGCAGCCATGTCTCTATTTTCCTTTATGAAGACTTGAAGAACTTGACTTGTTAAAGCCCACGTCCACGCCGTTCTCCTTTGCTGACCGCACCACTTGCATGAAGAAGTCAACCATGCAAATCCTTGGACCCCATGAAGCCCACGTATGTGGCCCATACGGATGAAGACCATGGAACCGAAATGCTCCTGCACCCGCCGAATGAGGAGTCAACAAAGCAATGAAGAAGTTGACTGAAGCAAGGCCAGAGGAGGCCACGTTGCTTCGTGTGAAGCAACCAGCGAAGGCCAAGAAAACCCGGCTGGAGACACGCCTCCTCCACCTGTCCATTGCAGCTTCAGCCACCTAAAATTCTGTATGCAAAAAGCTAATTAAATTGCTAATCAAAGAACAAAAAGGGGGTTCGGAATTAAGGGGTAGAGAGAGAGTGAACCGAGCACATTTTTGAGCAGAGAGAAAGTGAGTGATCAAGAGGGCCGTAGGCGTGAGAAGTGGACGCGCGAGAGAGGGCACTGCGTGAGGAAGGAGGAGGTCGCCCTTCCGTCGAGCACGGTGCTGCCGCCGCCGACGCCACCCACCTTCACCGCCAATTGAGTCAAGCACGAGGTTCCGAGCCTCCTGTTTTGTTTGCCGATCGAGTTTAGGAGTGAGGCAAGTAGAAGTTCATTAATCTATGTTATGCATGCTGTGATTATCTGGTGAAGTGCTGGTAGACTTGAGAAAACGCTGAAATGGAAACTGCATGTTGAGTTTTTGGATGATTGAGGTGAAGATTGAATGCTGAACTGTGGAGGATTAAATGTGATGTTGCTGTTTTGTGTTGGATTGAACTAGATGAGTACTAGATTGAAGCTCCCAGTCATTGCATGTCTCGAAAATTAGTGTGAGATGGCTGTGTTGATCAAACAAAGTGAGGAAATGGTTGCCGAGTGGAAAGATGTGGTATATGTTGCGGTGAGTGAGCTTAGGGATGAATATACGCTTTGAGCCGAGCTGTGGAAGGTTTATCTATTAATAAGAACTTGCTGAAAGTGTTCTTAGATGCTGTGGAAGAGACTTGAAGTGCGGTAAAGGAGATTGGTAGAGAAACAAATGGTTGGACTAAGCTAGAAATGAAGAAAACCGTTTATGAAGATTCTGTTTTAGAGGAATATAGATAGAAAGTCTTTTTACTTGTGTTGCCTTGATTCATAATGATGAAAATAAGGAAAGGAACCATTTTACTTAAAGTTAACATTCATTAGATTGAGTTTGACATCTAGCTATAGCCATATGAATGTAAAAATATGAAGGTAGAAGTGAACCTATTGAAAACAGTGAACTGTTTCGTAGAGGATAACTTGACCTGTGATGATTCCGTGAATTTTCTGTAATTTTATAGATAGAATTGGACTTCAAACCCTTAATGAAAGTTGTAGGACACATCCTTAGGAATAACATATCAAAAATTTGGGAACAAGAGGATAAGATTTAGTTTCTGAAATGAATTTTCTTCTGTAGGTACTGAATCTGAAAGTTACTGCAGAATTTTGAAGGAAACATCAAACTATTACTCTTTATACAAAATGATTCTGACTTAGTGTCCTTCATGAAATTTCTTCCTTTAGGTCTTATTTATAACATATCAAAATTTAAAATTTTTCTGAATTCATTTAAGGGTTATTCCAATAATTGTTACTAAGACCGTGCATTGTGATGTTTGAGCTGTTTTGTTCCGAATTTGCTCAATTTGTCCCAACGGTGAATGCATCTTGAGTTGTTATTTGAGATGATGATATTGGCATTCAGCATATCATGCAATATTGATATTTGATGAAGACTCATGGGACATCTTGTCATTGCATCGAAAAGTGTTTTTGATATTAAGATGTTAATTGTTACCGTTGGACCCTCAGGTCAACGATGCCCCGGGAGTTGGGATGCCCAGAAGTTCGAATGAGTTGATGCCTTTCGGATGCCTGGTTGTATTGTGAATACATGCCCAGAGGTTTTCCCCGGGAGCTTCGGGATGCCCAGTTGTATGCTTGTCGGTACGTAAATTCAGAGGTTAGGGGTAACCATATCTATGGTCCCCAGTGATTCCTCGTGATACTAGGTGGGGTGCGAGATGCCCAGAGGTTCGAATGAGTCGATGCCCTTTGAATGCTCGGTTGTATTTTGAATATATGACCGGAGGCTTCCGCGGCGCCAGGGTTGGGTGCGGAATCTTGGAAGGATGCAAACATTGGTCTTCTGGGGGGATGAAACCTTTTGAATATTAAAACTGATGGTTCTACTAAGTGTGCGTGTGGTCTGGTTATAGAACTAAATTGTATGGCATGGAATGGGACATGTCATAATAGTTTGGCCCTATGATCGGGACTTGTGTAATTGGACATGATGCATCTTGAGGGTTTCGAAATTGTACTTGCTATTACAATAAAGAATTTCATGATTTTGATGCATACTTATTCTTTGATTACTTGTTTTTGTCTATCTTGCATGAATCTAGATATTGATAGTACTACGTGATATAGCTTAATGAATTTTTACTGCTGAGTGGTTGTACTCACTTCATTTGGGGACTAACATTTCAGACTAGATAAGATGCTTCTGCTGTCACTGCCACCAGCAAATGGACCGAGTGATTGAATATGACCATGAGGAGGAGGACAGCAGAGAAAGGAACTTTTGGACGCCGACACTGATTGATGGACTTTAAGTATACGACCGTTGGAAAAGATGTCGATCATCTTTTGAAATATAGTCGAGTATAGAAGACTACGGCATTTTGGTGTATCGACGAATGATGTCCATTTGGTTTAAGTAAATAAAAGTGTTCGGCTTTTACCTATAGACATGTTTAGGTGGTGTGCATTGTTTCTGAATTTGGAATAGGGAGATGTTGGATTTTGCTTTCGCTATATAAACTGCGGAGGGACTAATCTATTTGATATATACCTCCCAGGACTTATGGACCTATTATAATTCTATGGTATAATAGTGATATATTATCAGGATGAGTGAAAGGCAAGTGATCTGTGACGACCCTAACGATTCGGGAGCCATTGAGGGGTGCCACATTTACCGATTAGCAATGGAATGTGGAAGCTATTTGTGTAAATTGTCGGCAGATTTTCGGTTGGGATTCACTTTGTATTTCGGTTTTGAGATTAGAGAAGTTCTATTTTCTTTGAGATCGATTGTTCTGCTAGTTTGAAAGCGTGCATGGTGATACCTAGCAACTTTATCTTTGGATAAGAATGAGAGTCATTTGCATTTCGATTGATAGTATTTTTAATCGCTAGTCCACGCGGTTTTTAGGCAAAACAGGTTGTGAGGTTGCCATACAGCAATTTTTATGCAAAATAGGTTCCGATATAAACAAGGTTAATCTTGGAATCGGACCGGAATAACATGATGGGTCGGGTACATGGTCCAATGTAAACAGGGTCGAGTATAGGGTCCAGGTCTGGACTCTATCCACCCTAGACTCGATCACCCCTAGTTAATTATGGTTGCCCATACAATTAGAATCTATGTTTCCATAAATAGATGCTTCCAAAAAAGAAACTTGTCTTCAAGATTGATTTCATCAATTCATGGTTGATTCCATTAATGTATTTACAAAGGGTAAGTAGTATTCTTCGCCAGAAAGCCATATTCTAAAAATAAATCTCTATAACATTCATACTAAATCATTGTCGTAAGATCAATAATTCTGAGTTTGATTATATCTTCATTTTGGATTTGGTTTTGATCTAGATTACATTATAGTGGGAAAGACTTCTGGAATGAATAGACTTTGATAAAAGTTGCGATATGACTTTAGAAGTTTACTATTATTCATAATAAAAACAATAACAAGAAAATTTTGTCAAGCTCAAAATCTTGTTAAACACTATAAGTTTACTATTATTCATAATAAAAACAATTTTGGCTCAAAATTTGTTAAACACTAGAACTTCTCATTTTTGGTTTTGTAGATGTAATACGAACAAGGGAATCAAACTGAGCAAGCAAGGAGTAGGTAGCAAATATGGAGGATATGCATTAGTTTTGCCTTCCAAATTTAGGATTTTTGAGAGATTCGCATTGCCACCAGTTGTCAAACAAACGACATATTGTGAGCAAGATGGACATAGCATAACTCTAGAACAGGACTTTATTCAGCCATTCTTAGCCGGCCTAACATAACTTTAGCATGGCAGTAACCTTTGGCATGGCAGTAACCTCCCAATTACAAGCCACAGTGTGCTTGGGGTTCGAAATTGGGCAACCATGTTTATAGCATAAGATTCAGCAAAAGGTATCCAATTCCAAGTGTCGCTTCGCTGACTACCCGCATGAAAAGGCTGCCGTAGCAAGCCGCGAGAGAGGCACAATCAGAATCAGAGATGTGAGAGTTTGTACCAGCAATTGAAGAGTTTCTCGAGACTCGAAAAGGGCCCAATGATGATTGATTAAGCCGAAAGGGACTTGTCACCCAAATTGGTCCTGTGGATTTCGAGACCATTGTTTATGGACTCGGAGGTGGGTAGGAGTACCGGGGATCCGAGGTACGGAAGACGGCAAGGGTGGAAACCCAAGAACAGAAAGAATGGGCTGGATACGAGGCATGGAACGGTGATCGATCAAACTCGGAAAGAAGGGACTAGCGAAGAAGAAGAAGAAGAAGGTGGGCTGAGCTTGACATATTTCTTAAATGGGCTGAAAATGTGTTTATAATCGACCCAGAGAAATCCATCTGTAAGACCTATATTTAGAATTTGAGCCAACCCACGTATTAACCCACTTAAACATATGTGGGTTTATATACGGGCTTGTCTCATTTTGACAGCCTTAACGTTTGGTAACAAGAGACAGTTTCTTCCAACGGATTTCTAATAGATGTCAAGAAGGGGTCTCACAGACTATGGAGCTTCCGAAGCATGCCAAAATCCACCGGGGCTCCACTCCTTGAGTATCTCATTTACATAATTAGCAATTGAGCACCAAGAAGTTATAACTTTTTTTGTAGTTTTTGTAGAACGAAAGCATTGGAGAACAAGAAGAGGGGACCTTATCGGTTGAAGGGATCTCTCTGGTATCCATAAGAAACAGAAATTAGATGTCAAGGAACAATCTTCCACCCTGTGAAGTCATAGGTGAAGACAATCTGAAATTTGTTAAGACTCCCATTGTTCTTCATGAAAAGCAATGGCCTTTTGTAGCACATTTTCCTTGCTTCAGATACTAAAAATAATCACTTTTCCAAAAATTGACCACTTCAATCCACTATATGCTAGACTATTTTTAAGCCGGTGGAATTTAGAAGGTGTTTGAATTGAGGAAATTCTCTCTAGTAAGGAAAAGCTCTCTTCTTTGGGGAAAGAACTGATTCACTGGTCATTTGACCTTCATTCTTGCCTTCCAAACCGGATAGTAGCAAGCATGTTGAATTAGTAAACTAGAATGTACGCATCGCTCTAAGGATTGGTTTCACCAGTCTTGGTCCTACTATTGAATAAAGACCAGCAAGTCGACCCGACGACACCAGCCTCATCCACGACCCACCTGGTGTCTGGACACGCATCGGAAAAAATGATGGCCCAGGCAGGAGCTAGCTGATAAACTTAGCCGACTCTGGAAGCAATAGTCCATTTCCTTCTCCCCCTCCCCCAAACCTCATTGTTCTCCCCATCTCTGCACAATTTCACAGCACATCAACCTCAAAGCTTCAATGGGACCAAAACAAGACATTCCTATAAAGATTCAGCCTCAGCTTCAAGCGCTTTCCCAAGAATCAAGATTCTTAACACAAATAAGCACAAAACTACAAAATGAAAAGAAAACAATACATCAGCATTTACCAGGATTACAACATCACTTTATATAACTCTTTTGGACACATTTCTAAATTTTAATGGAGTACTCTTATGAGAGAAGCATTCAAATCAACAAAAAGCATTTGAAATCCCCACCAAGTCGGATTACTAAAATGACATCTCCAACCAACAAATCTACTAAGGTTGCGTTTGGTAGTCAGGATAAAATTCAGGATATGATATGATTTATCATATTCTATGTTTGGTGCTCACTCATGACAGGATAAAATCGGATATAATGGGGATATAACTAGGATAAAATTATCTCATGAGGGAGGTGGGATAAAGGTGGATATGATTTCTAATGTCCATAATAGGAAAGTTATTTTTCTTGAATAAAAAAACTTATTAAATTAATAAAATTGAAATTATATTTCAATATAAATAATATTTGAATTCTAATTTAAGAAATTAAAAATTTTAAAAATAATTTTTTTAATTTATATATTCAACTTTAATTCTATCTTATAATAAACATTCAATCTATAAATTAAATATTTATATTTATTAAATATTTTAGGTATTTTTGTATTTTATGTATGTTAGTACAATTTACTATTTGATAACATTTTATTAAAGAATGACAAAAGGGGTAAAAAGAAATAATAATAAAAATAGTATAAAAAGAGGAAAAATAAAATAAAAATAAATTAAGGAATAGTGTTGTGAGAGATTTTCACTATCTCCGTTTTTGAACATTTATGTTCATTTATAATGATATGCCATTTATATAATAAAAAAATGTACATGATATGATATGAATATATCCGACTTTAATATTGCGATTTACCAAACAATTGATAGGATATAAAAAAATTTCAGGATTTTATATCTTATCCTATCAGTCCTACCTCGATTAGAAATCTAGATAGCCAAACGTAGCCTAAATGTTGAAGGCAGGAACGACCACATTGAAATTTCATCGAAAAGTTTCATACTTAATTGATAAAATTAAAAGGTTTAGGACCAAATTGATATTCATATAATAGGTTTAGGCTTAGTTTTGTAATTTTTTCATAATACACACACATGTATGATGAGTGTGTGTGTGTCTAAGGCTTGCACAAAGTTGAGTCACATGGCATTATGATCCAATAATTTGTTTAAGATGTCACTCTAACAAATATCTAAATCTGCATCGCACACATAAAAGTGCATAAAGTTCACTCGAGGTTCACTCTCGTGACACACTTATGTGCAAGCTTTCCGAGAATTTATTTTTGATGATCTCTTTAGCAAATCTCTAATTTTGCAATTCTAATTCATATGCATATTTTATCTCAAGTAAGGTATGTAGTTTGTTTCAGGTTGAGTGTGACGAGTTTCCTCTACTTTCGTCAATGGCTTACATGCCTATAGGAAGAACTACGACAGGATAGAATCATCGACAACTTTTGAGTGAAATTCGGACAAGCTAGAAGACAAATTCTGAAGGGAAACAGTCCTCAAAGAATGTCATGTTTCCTATCAGGCTATCGTCGATGAAAGCACGCATTATGTGTAGAGATACAAATACTTGAAGCACAACTCGTAGATAGCCGATGCTAACTTAACCTTAAACCGGGGGATCAAGCGCAAAGGGAATTCTTTGAAGTGGCAATTTCTAAAGGTTGATAAAATTGAAGGAGAATAATCGACAACAGGCAGAGGCTAACAAACATAAATCCATCAAGAACAAGTGTATTGAGAATAATGAAATTTAGGATCCACGTTGGTCCACTTTTAGGAGAAATATATAAAAATAGTTAGACAAATTGTAAAACATCAATATTCTAAAAAGGTTAAATTCAAGAAAATGATTTCTTCTTTAGGTGCTTGGACTAGACACTTTGCCCTTAGGCACAAGAACCTTAATGCTTGTACCCAAGCCCTTGGTAGCTAAGCTAGGACCCTAGCGCCCAAGCCCGGATTCATTGAGGCCAAGCTTGGGACTTTGGCGCCTTGGCCTAGGTCCATTTAAGCTGAGCCCAAGATCCCAGTTGTCTTGCAATAGTCCATTGAGTCTAGGTCTAGTCCTCAGCACTCATGCCCAAGTCCATCAAGGCTAAGCCCTAGACCCTGATGCCTATGCCTAAGTTCTTGACTTCCAACCCTAGTCCATTGAGGCCAGGCCCATGACACTACCTGCTACTCGGTCCATTAATGCTAGGCTCGGGTCTGGGAGCTAGGGATTGGGGTGTGGCCTGGATGGACTTGGGCATGGCCGCCAAGATGCCAAGCCCCACCTTGATTGACTTGGATCCTAACATAAGGGACTAGGTCCAGAGCATCGGGTTCAGGCCTTGACATCAATTGACCCATGTCTAGGCATCGGGGTCTTAGTCTTGGGTGCTTGTGTCATGGTCCAGAGGTTTCTATTAACGAAGGGGCCATAAATATCAATGAAGACTGAGGGAATCTCTCTTAAGTTGTCTAGAATATTCTTAGGGCAGGCATTATTGTAAATGTACACTATTCTAGAGTGTTCTTGCAATAAAGACAAGTAGTAGGTAGAGGAAGAGATGTAATATATATGGGTTTCCTCTCCTTCATTTGTATCATAATACAATATCCAAAGTTTTCTTCTTTAAGATCCTTGTGAGTGTGATTGAGTAAGACGAACTTGCCACTCTTGGCATGTTTTGCAATGTTCAAGTATCTACAGATTCATACTGATATATGAAAATTGCAATGCTAATAAAATCTCAACTATGATACCACACTTTCCAGAAAGTTCCTCTTCTCCATGCTTACCAACTTCTTTCTGGATGTACATATATTCCACCTCTCTTGCACATTAACTCTAATTTGTCCAATTATCTACAATCTTATGCTGCTTGAAACTAGAAGGATTAAACAGGAGATGAGCAAAAAGCCAAATCCCAACCATGAACCGGACGTATATTTTGATCAACATATTACCAACAACGCCCCTATAAGAATGACCAAAGATTTGGTACCCGAGCAGCAAAATTATTTACTTAAATCCTCAAATGAAGTGATTGCGGGAGTACATTGTATAATTGTCTGCAAACTTGGTATGGAACCCTACAAAACCGCGATCAGTAGGCCTGTATTTTGCACATCCACAGAGTAAAGTTCTTCCATAATAATATATCTTTGTTCCAAGAAGAGAATGTAAGTTACAAGCATAAGCAGAAAAATCACTAACTGTAGAATATTTTGATGATTCAAACAGATTTAACTCCTACAGAATTAATGAAGAAGGGTATATTAGTTATCGAACCAATTTGTTTGTCTATAAGTCGAGCCCTTATTGCAGCTTGTGCTACTGAATCAGTTGCTTTATTCTTGGTACCAACAATTAAAAACAATGGTCAAACAATTCCATTTTTTCTTTTTCTTTTTTTGAATCTTGTTTTATTTTCGTCGTGCTATATTTATACATGTAACAAAATACACCGAAAAGTTAAAAAAAAACCAATCCTTACCTAACAAATTCCAAATTACTGAAATTACTTTAGTTTTTTATTAGTTGGTCAAACTCAAAAGAAAAGAACGAGTACACAATTTATTATTATTATTATTTGAGTTAAACTAGTAGTTAATCAAAGAAATTCATGATTTTCGAAAACTTTTGAGAATTCTTAATTGGCTAGTTGTAAATAGCTCCACCCCAGGACTATGGAACAAAGGGTTATCTTGGACCTACATGGAGATATTTCCAGGCATATTTTCATCAACATAAACAATGCCAATGAAAATCCCATTTGGACAAATGATTGAAAGGCAAGAGCCACTTGGAGAGACTTATTTTCCTTTCATTCTTCGCTGAGTACTCAATTTCTTTAAACTCATTAAGAACTAAATAAAGACGGCCATTAAAGAAGACATATATTGTAAGCACAGTAATCTGCCACAATAAAATAAAATAAAAATAATGGGATGATTCAGAATTGAGATATGCATAAAGAGGAAAAAAATAAAATAAAAGGCCGGCTTACCAGAGTACTGATGTAAAAGCCGATGGTGATGAAATAAAATGATAACATTATGAAGCAATATTAACGATATCCAAGTCGATATACAATTAATTCTACGCAAAGTCTACTCCCCATTTCCATTGGCTATTTTAACCTCCAACATTGATATCTAGTTTAGACCGACATCCCTCCATTTCCCAACTTGTATATACTCATGATGAGTTACATTGCCTTTAGATCTAAAGCATGCCAGAGAGAAAATTTAAATATTAATATACATATAAAGCTAAAGCCAATTAGTTATAACAGGCAATCAGAAGACCTACATACTGGCAAATATGTCTTCACTTAAATTGATAACCTTTGAAGCTTTATTGACACCACCTCTAGAAAAGTGAAATAGCCAATCGAAGATAACGGGATGACAATAAAGGAAATGAACCCTCATGACAAGCAACCAATGGAGCAAATGAGATTCACCAATTACTCATGATTATGCCATTAGATACATAGAGTAATCCTACAGTTAGTAAAATTGATGCACTTACAAAGCCATATGACAAAGTTTGCATAGATTATGTATCAAATAAGATGTATCCAAGCCTCGTTTGAACTATTTTTGGGCCAAAATACCCAAAAAGAGTTTGCTATCATCATTTTATAAATCAAATTTCATTTCTCTGCATCCTTATTTAGATAATTACAAAATAAACAACCTTATTATATAAACATTCATAAAGAGAAATATCTGTTGCATTGGTTTCTTTTCCACATATCTTTACACGACTAAGGGTGCGTTTGATTGAACTTTTGGGGAAAGCTATTTAGAAAATGCAAAAGACTTCAAGTTAAATGAGTTTACCAAAATACAAATTGTGTTTAGTAAATTGTAATCTAAGATTGCATTATACAATACCTTTAAGAAAAATAATGTTTGGAGAAATTTATATTTACAAAGGACTTTTGTGATAAAAACAAAGGAAAAAAAAAGTTGGTCAGCAAAGGACAAGCGGCTACAGGCAATCGAAATCTATTGCGAGTAGTTGGTGTCTCAAATTACAGAACCTTAGGCGACTGCTAGAGACCACCTGTGAGGGCCACGTGGGGTCAAGTGACCCCCAACAACCACTGGCGAGGGTCGCTTGGTCACACGACCTCCGGCAACCCTTTCGAAGGTTGTGGCGACCCAGATCTAGGTCGCAGAGGTTAAATGACCTCAATTTGGATCGCTGGAGGTCGTGCGACCTCGTTGCGACCTAGATTTGGATTGTCGGAGGTCACACGACCTTGGCGAGGGCTGCCTGGTCGCGCGACCTTAGTGGCCCTTCACGAAGGTCACACGACCCAAATTTGGGTTGTGGCAAGTCGTTGTGACTCACCAAGGTTGCATGACTAGTCGACAATGATCGCTGGGTAGCCACGACCACGCTAGCTTCTCTCCAGCCCATTGTCGACCCATCGGAACCATGCCAGTCAACATATGAGGATTTGAGGTTGAAAAAGATGAACAGTGAATCATGAAGGCAAAAATGGAAAAATAAAAGTAAAGTGATGATAGTCTTGGAACAAAATTTTTATACTAAAACTTAGAGAGGGCCTTTTGAAATGCTGAAAGCTCAAGGCAGCCTAGGACCTACCTTGGGCTTTTAGCCTTTGAAAGGCCAACATTCCCTCAAGGTAAGTTTCGAAAATTTTCCCAAATGCCAAATATTTGGCCAAATGAGCTTTGGACACCCAAAGCTTCTTCCCAATGCTAATCCAAAGGTAGCCTAACAAACTCATTAAATGTGATTCTCTTTTGTATTAATCTCGATGAGAATGGGCTAAAAGTCTTAAATCTTACGCTTCCTAAATCAGAGCATCAATGATGTAATCCAAGTTATACTACTCAAATAATAGGATCGGAAGAGTGACTTTTACACACAGGAAACTCCATCAGAAAAATAAGTAGAAATTTCATGCTAGTTTGGGAAAATGCTCACCTAGACGCCATTTATGCTTGTAAATTGAATCATGTGTCGCGCCTACTAACTAGAGTACTCAATCACAAAAGTAGACTCTGAAGGGTCTTAGCTCTACCCCATCTCTCTCTGTCACGTTATCTTACGGGGAGAACTTGGTATTTTGCACAAAAAGAACATAGCTGACAAATAGCTTGGTCATGTTATCACTTTCTTCCCATGGGCATGGTTTAGACATGGTTTAGACCCCCAAAACCTTTATCATGCTGATGTCATTTTGTAGTTTAGTTTAGTTGATTTTTGTTGGCGAATGTCTCACTCTCTCCAAATATGAACGCCACTTCCAAATAATCAATGAGAAATTATAACATGCGCCGGTCTGTGTACATGAATTTTCTACGTTAGTGATGTATGCTCTATTTTTCTGAAACTAAAAGCCAGTTACTTGATAAATTTATACTCTTTTTGTCATCTACTGGTGTCGATCGACATAGAAGGGTCTGCACTTTACCCAAAATATTCAAGGCATCAAAGATAACGTCATTGCGTGCAGGTGCAAAAGGATGAACATGGCCTCGTCGCTCAATCACTATGACACTGAAATCTGTCACTCAATCACAATCACGCTGAAATCTGTCAATCTTGTAGCCAGCTCATCCATCTTTTTATTGGACATCTATCACCCCTCAACTAATTGTTTGGTACTAGCAAAATGTGTAATCGACCGAATAAATCCGAAAACTAGATCAGATTACCCGAAAAATAGAACTGGAAACCTGTTCTTGTTGAAATCGATCTAGGAACCGGTTTTGAGTGATTACCCACCGAGAAGCGATTTGAAATTGGTTTGAGAAACCCAAAGTTTTTTTTTTTTTTGAGCAAATGGGAAACCCAAAGTTCAAAACCCTACTTTGTCCCATGATTTTTATGTCAGGCAAGTTCTCTTATCATTCTTGACATCTCTTGATTCGGCTTTGCATTTCGTAGCAATGTTTTCACAGTGGATTTGTCATTACAGACTAGTATCCGTGAGTAGAAAAGTATAAAGTTGAAAAGTTTTTGGGATCTTTCTTGTTTGAACAACGCTTTCAATTTACTGTGCCAGCTTTTTGGTTATGTGGGTGTTCGTTTTTTGTCAATGCGGTTTTTCCATGGTCGTTCGAGTGGGGCGCATGTGATGCGAAAATGGGAGGCGTTGGCCGTTTCTTTCAAATGGAAGCGTGTTTGTGGAAGGATATTAATTGTGATGCTGGAGGGTAGGATGGTTTTGCTAATCATGGTTTTCTTCTTCCAGGTTTGTTGTTGAAAATGACCAAGCTATCCAAAGCGATTCACGCCCGCAACGTTGGGCAAGAAATCTTAGAGGTGCAAGTTCTCTTGCAGCTTCTGCTCCAAATAAATTCTTTTGGGTGTAGAAATAGAGATATTCTCGTGTATCAATGTAAAATTTGAAGCCGTATAAGATATTGGGTAGTTGCAAAATAGGTTTCAAATGGAAATAGGTTGATCATGAAATCGGATAAAAAAAAACAGGTTGGTTCCAAAATAGAGTTTAGTGCAAACAAGATTAGGTAAAGAGTCTAAAAAAAGAAAATCGATTATAATAGAGCCGAGTAAAAGGTATAAGTTTAGAACCTGCCTATTTTGGACCCGATCACCCTCATTTGGTACTTGTCAACACCACCAAAACAAAAGTTGGATGTACAATATATCGCAGCAGCACACGTTACGGATGCACCGTCGGGCAGGTAAGGAAATGTGAATGAACGTCACCAATTTTATTTTTATCTTTTCTGTCAATTCAGGCACTATAAAGCAGATTGCTTTAAATTGCTTTGATTTGTAGATAATGCCAGGGGCGCTATAAATCCATTGACGTAATTGACAAAACAAAACGTCATCGGAAGCTAGGTCAATGTTCACCCGAAAACCAAATTTCTAATCCTCAAATTTGTTTGGTTTGGTCAACACTTTCAAATCCCTATTTTCAGGAAACCTTGTTTACAGAGATCCTATCCAAAATATACTAGAAGTCGCACTCTTATAACATCACAGGTGAGAACGTGTTTTGCTTTACAATAATGAATCGGGAAGTTTCTATCAATCTTTTCTGATTGGCTGTCTTTAACATTATTTGGTGAATTAGTTACGCATAGACTTTAGTTCACATTGGACTAGTTAATACCATGTTCCCACGTAATCATTCTTAATGTGGTTAGTAACTAAAACGTACAAAAGGAGTGACTTTCGACCTAGCCGTCATTAGTTAGTGACCTACGAAAACTAAGTCTCAACAAAAGTGTAGTATAAACATCGCTCCTTCACTCAAAATAAACCAAATGAACGGAGAGACTTGATAGTACCGTTTGGACAAATTTTGTAAATTAATTGCATTGTTTGAATGTTTAGCAGGACCCTTATGCCCCTAGAGTATCGACTCTATGGATGTGCATGAATTCAAGCCTTTGTTGATGGGCACGCTAATGCTGAGTTTGGGGACAGGGCTGGATTTGACTCAGATGGACTTCGGATGGGGACAGCTGAGGCAGTTCGGTACTGGGGAATGTCCAGCTCGGGCAATCATTAAATTATGAAATGGGTTCAGACTTTGATTTTGAGTTAAATATAGAGGAGTATGCACAAATCTGAAGAACTAGATGAAGACCTTTGAAAATGCAACATCTTATTTCTGGTTCTCCATATGTAATTCAAGCAAGGGAACCAAACTGAGCAAGCAAGGAGCAGGTAGCTAATATGGAGGATATGCTTCAGCTCTGCCCCACAGGACTTCTCGATGCTATCAGAAAAGCTAATCCCAAGTTCCGCCTTCCAATTCTAGGATTTTCGAGAGATTTTTCGCATTGCCCCAATTGTCAAACGACATATTGTGAGCAAGATGGACATAGCATAACTCTAGAACAGGACTCTATTCGGCCATTCTTGAAGCCAGCCGAACATAACTTAGAAGTGGATGCTCATGATCGCAATACCATAATGAAAAATCAAACCGAATTATTTTGAAAAGGCGTTCATCAAATATGCACAGAATTGATCCAGAAAGAGAAATGATACAAGCAGGAAACATCAATACATAATTCAGAACATATGAAGTTCATCCGCCGGACACGTCAAGCAGCACATTGTCCAATTTGCACCATGAAACCTTGTCGATAATGTAACCTCAAACTAATGGTAAATAACACCACCATGGCAGTAACCTCCCAATTACCGGCCACAATGTGCTTGGGTTCGAAATTGGGCAACCATGTCTACAGCAGCAGATTCAGCAGAAAGTATCAAATTCCAAGTGCCGCTTCACTGACTAACCGCATGAAAAGGCTGCCATAGCAAGCCACGAGAGAGGCACAATCAGAATCAGAGATGTGAGAATTTGTACCTGCAATTAAAGAGCTTCTCCAGACTCGAAAAGGGCCCAACGATGACCGATCAAACCAAAAGGAACTTGTCGCCCAAATTGGCCCTGTAGATTTCGAGACGATTGTTTATGGACTTGGAGGCGGGTAGGAGTGCCGGGGATCTGAAGTATGGAGGATGGCAAGGGTGGAAACCCAAGAACCGAAAGAATGGGCTGATGTGAGGCATGGAACGGTGACCGATTAAACTCGGAAAGAAGGGAGTAGCGAAGAAGAAGAAGAAGAAGAAGAGGTGGGCTGAGCTTGACCTATTTCTCAAATGGGCTGAAACTGTCTTTATAATAGAGCCAAAAAAACCCATCTGTAAGACCTATATTTAGAATTTGAGCCGACCCATTTATTAACCGTCTTTAACACGTGTGGGTTAATACTTAATAGATGGGCTTGCCTCATTTTGACAGCCTTGACGTTTAGTAACGGGAGACAGTTTCTTCCAGTGGATTTCTAGTAGATGTCAAGAAGGGCTCTCACAGACAACGGAACATCCGAAGAATGCCAAAACCCACCAGGGCTGATCGAGACATCGCCCTCGGCTGGCATCCGGTCGGCAGTCATGGCCGACCTGGGATTCCCCTCCTTGAGTGTCTGATTTATGTAATTAGCAATTCAGCACCAAGCAGTTACAATTTTTTTTTTTTTTTTTTTATGGTTTTTGTAGAATGAAAGTATTGAAAAGCAAGAAGGGGGACCTAAACGGATGAAGGGATCTCTCTGATGTCCATAAGAAACAGAAATTAGGTGTCAAGAAACTATCTTCCGCCCTGTGAAGTCACTAGGTAAAGACAATCTGAAATTTGTTAAAGACTAGCATTGTTCTTCATGAAAAGAAATGGCCTTTTGTAGCACATTTTCCTTGTTTCAAATACTAAAAATGATCACTTCTCCAAAATTGACCAATTCAAGCCATTATGTGCTATACTATTTTTAAGCCGGTGGAATTTAGAAGGTTTTTGAATTGAGGAAATTCTCTCCAATAAGGAAAAGCTTTCTTCTTTGGGGAAAGAACTGATACACATTGGTCATTTGACCTTTGTTCTTGCCTTCTAAACCGGATAGTGGCAAGCATGTTGAATTAGTAAATTATAATGCACGCATCGCTCTGAGGATCGATTCCACCAATTTTGGTCCTACTCATATTGAATGGAGACCAGCAAGTTAACCCGATGACACCAGCCTCGTCCCTAATCCACCTAGTGTCTGAATGCACATTGGAAAAAATGATGGCCCAGGCACGAGCTAGCGGATAGACTAAGCCGACTCTGGAAGCAATAGCCCATTTCCTTCTATCGCTTCGTCATACCTCCTTAACCTCCCCATGTCTGCACAATTTCACAGCACATCAACGTCAAAGCTTCACCAGATGGATTACTCTTATGAGAGAAGCATTCAAATCAACAAAAAGCAATTAGAATCCCCACAAGCCTGAGTTGGATTAATAAAATGGCTTCCCCAACTGGCAAATTTGCTAAATGTCGAAGGTAGAAAGAACCACATTAAAATTTCATCAAAATGTTTCAAATTAAATTGGGAAAATTGAAATGTTTAGGACCAAAGCAATATTCATACGATAAGTTTAGGATTAATTTTGTAATTTTTCATTATACAAGCACATGTATGATGTGCGTGTGTGTAAAGCTCACACGATGTTGAGTCACATGGCATGCTCATATGGGAATCTAGTAATTTGTTTAAGGTGGTCACCCCAACAAGTCGATAAATTTGCATCTCATACAAAAAAGTGCATAAAATTCAAGGTTCACTCGTGACATGCCTATGTGCAAGCTTTCCAATAATATAGTTTTGATGACCACTTTAGCTAATCTCTAATTCCACAATTCTAATATATATGCATATTTTATCTCAAGTAAGGTATGTAGTTTGTTTCAGGTCAAGTGTGATGTGTTTCCTTTACTTTTGTCAATGGCTTACAAGGCTATAGGAAGAACTACGACTGGATAGAATCATCGACAACTTTTGAGTGAAATTTGGACAAGCTAGAAGACAAATTCTGAAGGGAAACGGTCCTTAAGGAACATCGTGTTTCCTATTAGGCTATCGTTGACGAAAGCACCAAAATCTCTGTAGAAATACAACTACTTGAAGCATAGCTCCCAGATAGCCGATGCTAACTTAAGCTTAAACTGGTGGATCAAGTGCAAAGGGAACACTGAAGCAGCAATTTCAAGGAGGTTGATAAAATTGGAGAAGAATAATCAACAACGGGCTGAGGTTGACAGACATAAATTCATCAAGAACAAGTGTATTGAGAATAATGAAATGTTGGATCCACGTCGGTCCACCTTTAGGGGAAACATAAATGAATTGTCAAACAGATTGTAAAACATCGATATTCTAACAAGTGTTAATTCAAGAAAATGATTTTCCCTTTAGAAAATAAAAAATTAGGTGTTGGTCTTGAACTAGACACTTTGCACTTGGATGTTGAAACCCCATCGCTCATACCCGAGCCCTTTGCAGTCGGGCTAGGTCCCTAGCGCCCGAGCCTAAGTTCATCGAGGCCGGGCTTGGGACATCGGTGCCTCGGCCTGGGTCCATCTAGGTCGTGCCCAAGACCCCAATTGTTGTGCCAAGGTCCATCGAGCCTCGGTCTAGTCCTTGGTGCTTGTGCCCGAGTCCATCGAGGATTGGTCCCAAACCTTGGTGCCCATGCCTAAGTTCTTGACTTCCGAGCCCAAGTCCGTCAAGTGCTTGCATCTTAGTCCATTAATGCCAAGCTTGAGTTTGGGAGCTAGGGATTGTGGCGTGGCCTAGATGGACTTGGGCATGGGTGCTAGATGTCGAGCCCCACCACAATGGACTTGGATCTCAGCATAGGGGATAAGGTCTTGAGTATTGGCTTTGGGCCTTGGCCTCGTTTGACCTATGCCAAGGCGTGGAGGACTGTGACATCTCAACTTTTTAGTCTTGTTTTATATCAAATAAATCAAACATTTCATCGACGCGCCTATAGGACCGTTCTCAGAACTGATTACTTTTGAGATAACTAGACTATTCAGGGAAACTATTAAGGAATTTTAATGCAATATACTTGAGAATTCCACCATGAATCGACTTCTCGACTATGCTCATCTTTAAAGGCAATTGCGGCACAGTAAAAAATCGATTTGAAATTAGAGATAGGTCTGTTCAATTGAAATGCGTGATTAATTGTGGGTGACACCACCAAATTGGAAAATTCTCGTTGACCGGCCCTAGACTAATTCTTTTGTCATTTTGGTACCCTGTGTCCGTATTTGAATTTTCAAGATTTTCACGACAACCGAAAGTTGCCAATTCATCAAGTGGGTTCATTATGGCTCAAAGAAAATCGACCACGGGTCATTTGCATTAAAAATCTCTGAAAACTACCTAGTAGTCTAGGTCATGTTAAAAACGCGCCGAATGAAAATTAACTGCGAATTTGAGTTCATTTTCAGAAATTGAAGATTCTGTCATGTCACAATAAATTTTAGGAACATTGACTCAGTTTCAGATAATTTTTTTGCAATCCAAGACTTTTTGGGAAAAAGTCGACATAGGACCGTTTTTGTTCAGAAAAAGCCGCGGATCATTTTGATCGCAAATTTGGGAAACATGATGGATATATGGGTGAGGAAAAATGTCGAGATAATCAATGTTAGGTCGATTGAATTTATTAGGGCCAAATGGGATTGAATCATGAATGAAACTATGTCCAATTGAAACCAAAGCCCCTTAAATTCATGTGCCCCCTTCCCCTAATCAAATTGGACCAATTCAAGGTTGTGGGGGGAAGACTTGGTGGCTCATGGACAACCAAAGAAGATGGCTTGGCTGAGGAAGAGTCCAAAGGGGACAACCTTGTGGAAAATCAAGGCCAAGAGGCCCTCCAACCTCATCTCTCTCCCTCTCTCCCTCTCTCCCTCAAGCTGCCGTGGACTGCTTCTTCTCCTTCCTTTTGGTACCGTGCGAACACCAGCAAGCCAAGGAAGACCAACCAGAGCAGCCTTGCCATCGCACACTATCGCCATCTTGCAAGCCACCGTCTACGCAAGCGAACCACACGCCCATCCGCCCTTCTCGCCCCCTCACGCCAGTCCAGCTACCATCCAATGACCTGTGGAGCCAAGCGGGCTCCCACAGCCACCGTGAGCCGCCGTAGACCGCCCTCCAAGCCGCTAAAGTCCCCCACCGGTCCACCTCGCCATTCTCACACCAAGCTAGCTTGTTTTCTTCTGTTTTGCAATTCCATTCAACAAGCAGAAAAGTGGGTTTCACAGCATGTAACACCCATGGATCTCATATACATTGATTTCATTTGACTTGTTTGTACTTCAAGAGTTGTAAAATAAATTTCAGTCAAGCTGAATCATAAGAAATTGAGCTACTTGGCTTTATTTATCATAAAACTTGGTTTCTTTACATGTGGGGAAATGAGATTAAGAGAGGGATTTCTACAAAAAAAAAAAAAACACTATAAACCACAAAACTAAACATCCCGCCTCTCGTTGAGTATATACATGCTGTCAAACAACCAAAAACAAAAGTTCTCCCACACGTCCAGCACTCCTTTGCCACCTCCTACTCCGCAAGACTACCACCCTGCCCCGGTCCATCGTCATACAGTGTTAAGGGTCCACTAGCCGACCATCTACCCAATCATAAAGGGCAATGAAGGCCATGTATACCGGCTTGTTAGGCGCCCCCGTATCTACCGTCAAACAAGATGTGTATTTGACGAAAACTACTCCCGGGAAATGTCGGTCCTGGAAGTCTTCTTGCCACCATACAAAATCGGCGGGGGAGCCATATAGGATGGTCATCATGGCAGCAGATGGTGTAGGCGGTGCAGAAGACATCTTCTACTCTGAAGAAATAATATAATAAACAAGTGTGAGTTTTTGCAAATATGCGGTTAGTTTTAACTTGGATTGGCCAATAACAAGACAAATAGGTAAATAGAATCATCAATTTGCTTAATCCACAGAAATCTAGCTGCAACAATCACCCACGGGGAGACGACACTCCACCCTAAACCCCATCGCACCCAACCTGACATCACGAGGTCCCATGAGAAACTATTCAGCCCTTCTTAGACCTTTGGAGAGAATACTGCTACTCTTTATCACCCCTCTCCAGGCATCCCGACACTTGGGGTCTCACATTGGCTCTTAGCCAACTTCACACATTCACAATTCTCTTGTTGCAGCACCAACAACCTCAGCAAATTAAGAATCAAGTACAAGAGACAACAACTAATACATATTTTTGGATCAAGCAGTCTATGGACTAAAAGGAGCAGTTTTGTTCACAGACACAAAAAGTACATCAATCTCATTAGAATATTACAAAATTTCAGTATGTTATAGAAGGGACCTAGATTAACATTTTCTATGAAGAAACCTAAGTCTATATCTCAACGTATTAACAGTAGTAATTTCTGTTTTCTTTCTAAAATTCTGCAGCAGATTCCAGGTTTAGTACCTACAGAAGAAAAATCGTCTCACCAGCCAAACCTTGTTGGTTTATTCTCAAATTTTGATATGTTCTGCATCTACATGTCTCCTACTACTTTCATGAAGAAATTAAGTCCTTACCCTAACTCAAAATTTTTTAAAAAATTCAAATGCACACTGAGGTCGTGATTTAACTATTCTGGACAGCTTATAAACAGCATAAATTCAAGCTTTTGTGAGGATCATCAATTCAACTCAAAAAAATCCCAATTAAATATATGTTTGAGATCAGAAAGTAATGCACAATTATTCAGAAGATAAATCTATCAAATTATTAATATATTTGACGACAAAAAATCAGTTTACCAGCACCCTCAGCTGGTTTTTCATATTGAACAGATCAACTATAAATTCTATCATCTGCACTCAATGGTTCTTAGCTGTTTAATTCTCTCACAAACCCCCTTTTTAGGCTCGACCATACACGTATAGCACCTAAACATGCACTAACCACTAGCGATTCACCATTAACGACTTGAAAAATTCGTCTAAAGTCACATTTAAACTCTCAATCTTCCTAAGTTAACACGCAAGCCTATTTTGTAACTCATAAGTATTTCCTACTCCACAACGAGGGACCACAGCCTCCCTTTTTGCCTCGACCTATACCATACTATCCACAAGCCTTGCGCGCAAGTCACCAAACACCCGTTCAACCCTGCGACTAGCCCAAATGAGCCCAAAAACAGAACCATCAAGTCTAGAATCATCTTCAACTCGTTTAGTCCGCATCTCTCATAGACTCTCCCTCTCTTTGTCTCTCTCTCTCGCACACCCCCCCCTTCTCGTTCACAGCCTCCTCTCCCATATAACTCATCAAGCTCTTATTTAAACTCTTGGTTAACCCATATACGCTCAAGACAATGACATCAAAGTTCTATTTCATTCAAGTTGAGGGAGGAAAAGAGAGAATATGGGATAGAGAGAGAAAAACATGGATTTGTGGATTGTCAACTAAATAGGACGCGATACCTATGACTCATCGGCAGGGCCACCAAAACCAGAATCTACTCTATTTAAGAACTAGCGTTTTCAGCCATCAATTTGGCTCCAACAACCACTTCAACTCATGAATTGTATATGCAAAGCTTCCTATAGTTTACCCATGAACTAAAGACTCCAAAGCAGCACAACAATCACAAAGGAACAACAATTCACCGCACCTATGCCCAACTCCAGCTACGGACAGCACTTTATCACCCATCCCTTGCATCCTCACCGCCACAACCAAGCCCTAAGTTACATGCAAAGCTAGGCAGAGCAGATTTATGAACTCAAACCACAAGGACAACTCCACTTGCTTGGATCCTTCGCCGATGGAAGGGGGAGGAGGCGTCGGCGGCTAGGGCTTCACAACCGGCTACAAAGCTCTAATCGGAACTGAGTAGCGACGATTTTGCTACTGGGTGGAGGCACCGACTATAAGAGGCTGAGGTAGGGTCGGGCTCGGTGGAGGTGAACAAAAAGGGGAGTAAAAGGAAGATGGTGGGTCTCCGTTTTTGAAGAAAGAAAAGAATGCCGCTCTCTCATGGCTAGAGGACGTTGTACACTTCGGGGAAGGGAAAAAAGAATTAAAAAGAACAAACACAAGTGTCGTTTCCCCTCTTCACTTTAGTAACACATGGCTGCGACGTGGATAGAGAAGAAAATTTATTCTTAAAAATGAATTCCTCACTTCCACGCATGAAGTGGGTCTTCACCAGATTGTTATTTTTTTTTTTACTCAACTATGCTTAATTTAACCAATGAAAACGAAAGAGGAAATTGAATGTCACATAGCATTTTCTAAGCCCGTTTTGAGGTGTTTGTGAACCTCGGATCTTAGGCTCGTTTTGGAGAAAAGTGACCCTCGCTTCATTCTCGATGTTTCGATCCGAACGGGTTGTTAAACGGCTGAGTTTTCCTCACTAATCTCTCATTAATATACTAATGATGCTTATGGGTTAATTATATTTAATTAAGTGCAATTAAGTGGATAGATTATATTAGGGTAATTAAATTAGAGACTTATTGATGCATGTTAGGCAAATGGTTAATGTAGTTAGCAAGGAAATAGGTCCTAGTATTTATTGAACGAGTCTTGATAATTTTCTAGGCTTGTCTCAACATCCAATTAGGCATTACAGGCCTAAATTGGATTTATTGCATTTATTTAATATTTTTTCGTAATTAATTAATTAATTATTTATTTTTCCGGAAATTAGACCATAATTTTATGCTAATTATTGTGGTGTAGTCTATTTATTTATTTGAGTATTGATTTGTGCTGAATTGAATTAATTATGATTTTAGAATTTTATTCATAAATTATTCAATTTCAAAAATTGTTTAGAAAATGACCGAGCGTGGTTTTACAGCGCAAATAATATTTAAATGGGCTATATAAAGTGAAAGTGATGAGAAAGAAAGTTGTATTACGTAGCTCGGAGACTTAGAGTGTCGTCCTGAAGAATGCACTAGATTTGTGAATTATATAAATCACCTATGAATAGCACGTGGCTCGGTGATTAGTACGTCATCTTAGAGAATGCACGTGACTCGGTGATTTGGTATATTGCTTTTGAGAATGCATGTGGCTCGGTGATTAAGTACGTCGCCTTAGAGAATGCACGAGGCTTGGTGATTAGATATGTCGCCTTAGAGAATGCACGTGACTCGGTGACTAGATATATACCATTTGGGAAAATCAATAGTATGTATTAAAATGGTTGGGAAATGGTCTGCTTGACATGTAATCGACTAGGTTGATTGATTGATGATTCGATCTGATTTGATTTGGTGCTATGTCGGTTAGTATTTATGAAATGAATTGACTTGTAGGAAAAAACTGAGGTCAAGGTAAGTCATCTAACTCGTGTGTGCTTAGGCATCCTCTAGAATGTATTGACGTCCTAATCGAGTCTTAGGGGGTAGAACTTGCTAAGACGTAGTCTCACCCCGTTTGTTAGACATCATTTTAGTTCCCTAGATGGTCGCATCTCCACCTCCTCGTTCTCCCATGCATTTTGGTATATTCGAAGAAGTCACCAAGATAGAAACTCACTTCTCGATACACCCTCACCCGAAAGGACTATATTATGTCTTGATGAAGTCGACCGTCTGGGTTGACATAGGTAGAGATGACCTGAGGTCCCACGAATATCGATCGTGGTATCGTGAATATCATGATAGGCGAATGGAAGGTCCCATGCCATAAGGTGATGTACATCTGTTCATTTTAGAGAAAGCATTCGGAGAAGGAACTGCGAATCCCAATGATGGAGCGGTGACCAATGCCAAGGACCCTAAGCTCGAGAGTGAAATCGACTCTCCCAAGTAATCAGCAGTAGACTCTAGTTGGAATATGCCAGAAGAAGAGGTTGATTAAGAAGAGGTGTACCCATAAGAGAACTAGGAGGAGGAATCTGAGGAGGAGGAACCTGAGGAGGGAGAATCTGAAGAGGAGGACTTTGATGCGGAACCAGAGGAGGAGTTCGAGGAGGATCCCGAGGATGATCTGAAGTATGACCTGGATGAGAACTAAGATCTCATCCCGTTTTGGAAACCTTGAGTGTGAACTGTTATAAGATAAATCAGACTCTTGTTAATAGTATTGTAATATATACCATGAGATTCGCTTGTATAAAAGTGTGGTTGTGGTTTTTCAGTTATGAAAAAAATATAGCTCTACTTTTTTATCTCATTGTTTTATTGTCTGTGGATTATTTTATCTACTTCCGCATGTGTATGAAAATGAAAAGGTCAGCGATGTGTCCTAGGACGTCGCTATTAATCAATCAAGGTGAGGGATGGATGCGTGCTCGAGGATTGAGGCATGACATGGTCCTAGTCTTTAGGTGCTTGTGTCACAATCTAGAGGTTTCTATTGACAAAGGGGTTGTAAATATTAATGAAGATCGGGCGAAGCATTCTTGAGTTGTTTAGGATATTCTAGGGCAGACATTATTGTAAATGTACAATATTCTAGAGTGTTCTTGTAATAAAAGGTGGGTAGTTGAAGAAGAGGAGATGTGATTTTCACCAATAGATTGAGGAGAGATGTACAGCTGTGGTTATGCCTATACTTGTATATATATGAATCTCATCTCCTTCATTTTTATCATCTCACAAGTAATACGATATCTAGAGTTTCCCTATATGTTTTGCTATGTTCACGTATCCATAAGACATGTTGATATATGAAAATTGCAATGTTTAAGTATCCACAAGAGAGATATGAAAATTCCAATGCCAATAAAATATACCACACTTTCCGAAATGATACAAATGCTCTTGCTCCTTTTCCCCACGCTTCCCAACTTCTTTTTGGTTGTATATCTATTCTAACTCACTTGCATATCAACTCCAATTTGTCCAATCATCAACAATCTTATGTCACTTGAAATCAGAAACATTAAACAGGAAATGGGCAAAAAGCTAACTCCCAACCATGAACCAGATGTATATTGTGATCAACATATTAGCAACAATACCCCTATAAGATTGACCAAAGATTTAGTACCCAAGTAGCAAAATTATTGATCAAAATGATTGTGAGAGTACATTATCTAATTGTCTGCAAACTTGGGATGAAACCCTATTAAGCCAAAATTATTGATCAAAATGATTGCAAGAGTACATTATGTAATTGTCTGCAAACTTGTAATGAAACCCTACAAAACCATGATTAGTAGGCCTGTATTTTGCACCTCCACAAAGTAAAGTTCTTCCATAATAATGTTTCTTTGTTCCAAGAGAGAACGTAAAAAAAGAAGGGCCAAGTGACAAAGCATAAGCAGAAAAATCACTAAGTGTAGTTAGAAATCTCCTTTCCAAACATATTTCCATCAAGATAAGCAGTGTGATGAAAATCCCAATTGTGCAAGTAATTGGGAGGCAAGAGCCACTTGGAGTGACTTATATTTCTTAATTCTTGGCTAAGTACTCAATTTCTTTAAGCACATTAAGAACTAAATAAAGACAGTTGTAAAAAAAGACATATTGTAAGCACAGTAATCCGCCTAAAAAAAAAAAAAAGATGATTCAGAATTGAGGTATGCATAAAGAGGGAAGAAAAAAAAGGCCAACTTATAAGAATACCGATATAAAAGCCGATGGTGGTGAAATAAAATGATAACATTATAAAGAAATAAAAAAAATATTCGAGTCTATATACAATCCTACACAAAGTTTGCTCCCCATTTCCATTGGCTATTTTAGCCTCAAAAGTGGATATTTGGTTTAGATCGACATCCCTCCATTTCCCGACTTGTATACGCTCATGATGAGTAACATTGCCCTCATGAAGTGTAGATTTGAAGCCTGCAAGAGAGAAAATTTTTACAGGATTAACAAATTCATTGAACATGATCCTCTTTTGCATTAATCTCGATGAGAAGGGTTAAAAGTCTTAAATGTTACAGTTCCTAAACAAGAGCATTAATGATGTAGTCCAAGCTATACTATTCAAATAATAGGATTGGAAGAGTGACTTATATACATGGAAACTCCGTCACAAAAATAAGCAGGAATTTCAGTTGGAAAATGATTATAACTTTCTCGATATAAATCATTATATAGATGGAAACTCCGTCACAAAAATAAGCAGGAATTTTAGTTGAAAAATGATTGTAACTTTCTCGATATAAATCGGAATGAGCTAATTCAAAAACCAATTGTACCAAAACTCTTGAATCTACAACTTTCTATTTTGAATTGTCTTAAATAAGTGCTTTAAGAAGGTTGAAATTGGGAAGGAAGTGGACAAACATGAATGGACAAATTGAGTGAATGAATACAAACTTCAACAGTGCTCTTTCAAAAAAAGTGTTCATCAAATATGCATAGAATTGATTCAAAAAGAGAAATGATTCAAGCAAGAAACATCAAATACATAATTCAGAAGGCAATGAAGTTTATCCGCCAGAGATATCAAGCAGCACATCGTCCAATTTGCACCATGAAACCTTGTCGAGTATGTAACCTCAAACTAACGGCCGATAACACCACCTTTAGCATTGCAGTAACCTCCCAATTACAAGCCACAAATTAGGCAACCATGTTTATAGCAGAAGATCTAGCAAAAAGTTATCAAATTCCGAGTGCCGCTTCACTGACTAACTGCATGAAAAGGCTACCATAGCAAGCTACGAGAGAGGCACAATCAGAATCAGAGATGTGAGAATTTTACCTGCAATTGAAGAGTTTCTCGAGACTCGAAAAGGGCTCAACAATGATCGATCAAGCCCTTGTCACCCAAACTGGTCCTGTGGATTTCGAGACCATTGTGTATAGACTCGGAGGCGGTTACGACTACCGGGGATCTGAGGCATGGAAGACGGCAAGGGTGGAAACCCAAGAACCGAAAGAATGGGCTGATGCGAGGCATGGAACGATGATCGAGCAAACTTGGAAAGGAGGGAGTAGTGAAGAAGAAGAAGGTGGGCTGAGCTTGACCTTGTTGATAAAATAGTTATTTTCTTTTTCACATGTTGCTGATTTGGTTTTCAGTTATTAGAATTAGTGGAGTCTTGGTTATCCTAGTTTTTAGGTGTTAGTGGGGCAATTGCTTTATGGAGAACAAATGGTGTGTTTTACGTTATGTATTTTGTCTTTTGTAAAAGACTTGATTTATAGATAGTTTCAGCCTCATCTCTCCTCCTTTTTAGCAATTTAAAAATCGTGAAAGTTTTTAAAAAAAAAAAAAGTGAGAGACAGTAGCAATATTTCCAATGGCCACCGACAATTTTGTTCAACCAGCAATTCCACTTTATGGTCACTATGACCATTGGAGTATGTTAATGGAGAATTTTTTACGATCAAAGGAGTATTGGTCGGTTGTCGAATCTGAATTCAAGAGCCACCAGTCAGGCATGGCTTTGATTTGCTTCCCTGAAAGCAGTGGAAGCTCGAAAGTTGAAGGACCCGAAGGCAAAAAATTATTTTTTCATTTGCTCTTGGATCCGGTCCATCTTGGAGACTATTTTTGCAAAGAAACTTCCAAGGATATTTGGATTCTTGAAGAAGAAATATCTTTTGCTGAACTGTTTGCACGAGCTTCAAGCCTTGAGAAGAGATTTTGAGATGCTAGTGATGAAGGATGGAGAATCTGTCACTAGTTATTGTGCCAGAACAATGGAGATTAGCAACAAGATGCGATTCCATGGTGAGAAGATGGACGACGTTACCATTGTGGAGAAGATTTTGCGTTCCTTGACATCAAAGTTTAATTATGTTGTCTGCTCAATTGAAGAGTCGAAAGACATAGATGCGTTATCTCTTGATGAATTGCAAAGCTCCTTATTGGTCCATAAACAGAAGATGAACAGAAGTTCAATAGTAGAGGAGCAAGCGTTAAAGGCTTCTACCAATACTCATTCCAACAATTTCAGAGGAAGGGGTAGAGGTAGAGGTAGAGGAAGGGGAGATCGAGGAAATTGAGATGTTAGCAGGAATTTTAAAGCCAATAATGACCAATTTCAAGGCAAAGGCAGAGGACGGGATCCTAACAAATTCAAGGTAGAGTGTTTTAGATGTCATAAATTTGGTCATTATGCATCTGAATGTTATACTAGGCTGCCTAATAATAAAGAAAAGGCAGAGAGTTCAAACTTTGTTGAAGAAAAGGAAGCAGAAACGTTGTTGATGGCTGTCCAAGATGAAAAGGAGCACGAGTCAGATATTTGGTATGTGGATACAGGCTATAGTAACCACATGAGTGGAAGTAAGTCTTCTTTTTCTTATCTAAATGAAGATTTTCATTCCACTGTAAGTTTTGGGGATCATTCTACTATGAATGTGATGGGAAAATGTGATATTAAGATAAGAACCAAGAATGGTTTTGTGGAAACGATCTCTAATGTGTTGTATGTTCCTGACTTGAAAAGTAACCTATTGAGTGCTGGCCAATTACAAGAAAAGGGTTATGCAATCACCATTCAAAGGGGTGTTTGTGAAATTTATGATTCTGTTAGAGGTGCTATTGCAGTTGTTCCTATGAATTCAAATAGATTGTTGCCATTAAAGATTGAAAATATTTAGTCTTGTTTGATGGCTGAAAAGAAATATCCCTCATGGCTTTGGCATTTTCGCTATGGTCACTTGAGTTTTGGTGGATTGAAGACCCTCCAACAGAAAAACATGGTGACGGGTCTTCCTCAAATTGCTGTTCCTTCCCAAGTTTGTGAAGAATGTGTTGTTAGCAAACAGCATCGTTCTCAATTTTCAAAAGAAAAGTCATGGAGAGCAAAGGATGTTTTGCAGCTGGTGCATTCGGACATTTGCGGTCCCATAAATCCATCTTCTAATGGAGGTAAAAGATACTTAATTACCTTCATTGATGATTTTTCCAGAAAAACTTGGGTTTATTTTTTACAGGAAAAATCAGAAGCTTTCTCCACATTTAAAAGCTTCAAAACTCGTGTTGAAAATGAAGCAGGAAAGACTATTAAGACTCTTCGAACAGATCGTGGTGGTGAATATTGCTCAAAAGATTTTGAAGTTTTTGTGCGAGTATGGCATTCGAAAAGAGTATCAGCTGCATATACACCACCGGAATGGTGATCCAGAGAAGGAAAAATAGAACAATTCTCAACATGGTGAGAAGTTTATTGGCAAGATGAAGAGAAGGACTTTGGCAGGAAAGTAAACGGAGTATTCATGTTTTGAAGAAGTCTAACTTTTGCTGTTCAGAATATAACACCTGAAGAGGCTTGGAGTGGGAGAAGACCGGCTGTAGATCACTTCAGAATTTTTGGATGCATCGCATATGCCCATGTCCCGGATGTGAAAAGGAAGAAACTTGATGACAAAGCTGAAAAATGTGTCTTTCTTGGTGTAAGTGAAGCATCCAAAGCATATAAATTATTCAATCCACTAACAAAGAAGATTGTGACTAGCAGGGATGTTGTTTTCGATGAAGAGAACATTTGGGATTGGAATAGGCAGCAGCCTATCCAAGTTCTTTATGACAATGATGCTGAACATGAGCAAATTTCAGCACCTTATATGCCCCAAAATTCATCAAATACAACTTCTACAGTTGCTGGAATTTCACCAGTAGAGGCTGAAGTCAATGAAGAAGAAGCCCAATCTCTTCGAGGAAGAAAGCCTGCTTGGATGGAAGATTATGAGGTAACTAGAATTGGAGATTCAATTACTCACTTTGCCTTATTTTCAGACTATGATCCTACAACTTTTGAGAGTGCTGTCAAAGAAGAAAAATGGCGAAAAGCGATGGATGATGAAATTAATGCCATCGAAAGAAATGATACTTAGGAGCTATCTGATCTTCCGGGTGGACAAAAAACCATTGGTGTAAAGTGGGTCTTTAAAACAAAATTGAAAGAAAATGGTGAGGTTGACAAATATAAAGCATGTTTGGTAGCCAAGGGATACAAGCAGCAATATGGGATCGACTATACAGAGGTTTTTCTCCGGCGAGGAGACATGACACGATCAGATTGGTGGTTGCATTGGCGGCACAAAATTCTTGGCCTATTTTCTAGCTAGATGTCAAATCGGCATTCTTGCATGGGTACTTGGAGGAACAGGTATTTGTCAGCAACCCTGGTTATGTCAAGATTGGAAATGAGCATAAAGTTTATAGATTGAAGAAAGCTCTTCGGGGCTAAAACAAGCCCCGGGCTTGATATAGTCGCATTGAAACTTATTTTCTTAAAGTTGGTTTTTCAAAATGTCCTTATGAGCATACGCTTTTTGTCAAGATTGGAGATAAAGGGAAAATGCTTATTGTCTGCTTGTATGTTGATGATCTTATATTTACTTGGAAGTTGTGATGGCATGTTTGAAGAATTCAAGAAATCTATGATGGATGAGTTTGAAATGTTTGATCTTGGTATGATGCATTACTTCCTTGGCATAGAAGTGGTACAATCAGATGATGGGATTTTTATTTCTCAAAAGAAATATGTGGGAGAAATTTTGGACAGGTTTCAGATGAAGGATTGTAATCCTGTAAACACTCCAGTTGAGTTTGGCTTAAAGTTATACAAAGATCATGAAGGGAGGAAGGTTAACAGCACACTTTATAAACAAATTGTGGGCAGTTTGATGTATTTAACTGCAACAAGACCAGACATAATGTATTCTGTGAGTTTAATCAGTAGATATATGGAGAATCCTACACAAATGCATTTGTTAGCTGCCAAGAGAATCCTTCGTTACTTGCAAGGAACTAGAGACTTTGGGCTATTTTACAAGAATGGTGAAAAGTCTGATTTGTTGGGATTTTCTGATAGTGACTATGCAGGAGATCAAGATGATAGAAGAAGCACTTCGGGTTATGCTTTTATGTTTGGAACAGGTGCTATTTCGTGGTCATCCAAGAAGCAACCAATTGTCACATTGTCAAGTACAGAAGCTAAATTTGTTGCTGCAACAGCTAGTGCTTGTCAAGCTATTTGGCTAAGGAGAATTCTTGAGGAGCTACAATTCAAGCAACCGGGACCTACTAAAATTTTTTGTGACAATAACTCGGCAATAAAACTCTCCAAGAATCTGGTGTTACATGGAAGAAGCAAGCACATTGATGTGAAGTTTTACTTCTTGAGAGATCTTAGCAATGATGGAACAATTGATCTAATCTACTGCAGGAGTGAAGATCAAGTTGCTGATATATTCACCAAGGCCCTCAAGATGGAGTCATTTGTGAAGCTTAGAAGGTTACTAGGTGTTTGCACGGTTAAAAAAGTCAAGGCTTTTAAACTGAATGTTAGCAAACATCAGTTTAAGGGAGGGATTGTTGATAAAATAGTTATTTTCTTTTTCACATGTTGCTGATTTGGTTTTCAGTTATTAGAATTAGTGGAGTCATGTGTGTTGGTTATCCTAGTTTTTAGGTGTTAGTGGGGCAAGTGCTTTATGGAGAACATGGGTAGTTATGGTGTGTTTTACGTTATGTATTTTGTCTTTTGTAAAAAACTTGATTGCTTTGTACGTAAGATGAAGTTTCAGCCTCATCTCTCCTCCTTTTTAGCAATTTAACAGACCTATTCCTTAAATGGGCTGAAAATGTGTTTATAATAGACCCATAAAAATCCATCTGTGAGACCTACATTTAGAATTTAAGCCGACCCATATATTAGCCCACTTTAATATATGTGGGTTTATATATGGGCTTGTCTCATTTTTACAGCCGTAACGTTTAGTAGCAAGAGACAGTTTCGACGTCAAGAAGGACTCTCACAGACAACGGAACTTCCGAAGCATGCCAAATCCCACCGGGGCTCCAATCCTTGAGTATCTCATTTACATAATTAGCGATTCAGCACCAAGAAGTTATAACTTTTTTATGGTTTTTGTAGAGTGAAAGCATTGACGAGCAAGAAAGGCAGACCTAATCGGACGAAGGGATCTCTTTGATGTCCATAAGAAATAGAAATTAGGGGTTAAGGAACTATCTTCCACCCTGTGAAGTCACTGGGTGAAGACAATCAGAAATTTGTTAAAGACTTCCATTGTTCATCATGAAAAGAATTGGCCTTTTGTAGCACATTTTCCTTGTTTCAAATACTAAAAATGATCACTTTTCTAAAAAATGACTAATTCAATCCACTATTTACTATACTATTTTTAAGCCGGTGGAATTTAGAAAGTGTTTGAATTGAGGAAATTATCTCCAAAAAAAAAAAACTTTCTTCTTTGGGGAAAGAACTGATTCACTGGTCATTTGACCTTCGTTCTTGCCTTCCAAACCGAATAGTGGCAAGCATGCTGAATTAGTAAATTAAATTGTACGCATGGCTTTGAGGATCGGTTCCGCCAATCTTGGTCTTGCTCCTAAATGGAGACCAGCAAGTCGACCCTATGACACTAGCCTTGTCCACGATCCACCTGGTGTCCAGAAACGCATCGAAAAAATGATGGCCCCAGGCAGGAGCTAGAGGATAGACTAAGCCGACTCTGTAAGCAATAGTCCATTTCCTTTTCGCCCTCCCCCAGACCTCCTTAATCTCCCGATATCTGCACAATTTCACAACACTTCAACCTCAAAGCTTCACCAGATATAGTATAGCAACGAACTCTCGAAATTGAGATAATGGCACCAAAACAAGACATTCCAGTAAAAAATCTGATTCAGCTTCAAGCGCTTTCCCAAGAGTAAAGATTCTTAACGCAAATAAGCACAGAACTAGAAAATGAAAAGAAAAGTAATCAGAATCCCCACACGCCCTAGTCGGATGACTAAAGCAACATCCCCAACTGGCAAATTTGCTAAATGTTGAAGGCATAAAGGACCACATTATAATTTCATCAAAATATTTTAGACTACATTGACAAAATTGAAAGATTTATGACTGAATTGATATTCATACAATAGGTTTAGGATTAATTTTGTAATTTTTCATAATACACACACATGTATGATCACGAAGTTGAGTCACATGGCATGCTTATATGCGAATCCAATAATTTGTTTAAGATGGTCACTCTAACAAATCTCTAAATCTGAATCTCACCCATAAAAGTGCACAAAGTTCATGCAAGGTTCACTCTCGTGACACACTTACGTGCAAGTTTTTGAGAATTTATTTTTGATGATCACTTTAGCAAATCTCTAATTCTGCGATTCTAATTCATATGCATATTTTATCTCAAGTAAGGTACGTAGCTTGTTTCAGGTCGAGTGTGATGAGTTTTCTCTACTTTTGTCAATGGCTTACAAGGCTTTAGGAAGAACTACGACGGGATAGAATCATCAACAGCTTTTAAGTGAAATCTTGACAAGCTAGAAGACACTGAACAGAAACAGTCCTCAAAGAACGTCGTGCTTTCTATCAGGCTATCGTCGACGAAAGCACCGCAATCTCTGTAGAAATACAAATACTTGAAGCACAGCTCGCAGATGCCGATGCTAACTTGTGCTTAAACAGGGGAATCAAAAGCAAAAGGGAATTCTTTAAAGCAGCACTTTCCGGAGGTTGATAAAATTGGAGGAGAATAATCAACGGTGGGCAGAGGTTGACAGACATCAATCCATCAACAAGTGTATTGAGAATAATGAAATGTTGGATCCACGTCGGTCCACCTTTAGGAGAAATAAAAAAAAAAAAATTGTTAGACAAATTGTAAAACATCAAAATTCTAACAAGCTCGAAAATTATTTCCTCTTTAAAAAATCAAAATTAGGCATAAGTGTTTGGACTAGATACTTTGCACTTGGGCACGGGAACCTCAACGCTCATACCCAAGTCCTCGGTAGTTGGGTGAGGTCCCTAGCACCTAAGCCCGGGTTCATTGAGGCCAAGCTTGGGACTTCAGCGCCTTGGCCCGAGTCCAACTAGGCTTTGCACAAGACCCTAGTCATCATGCTAGGGTCCATCGAGTCCAGGTCTAGTCCTGGCATTCATGCCCAAGTCCATCAAGGCTGGCCCGAGACCTTGATGCCTATGTTTAAGTTCTTGACTTCCAAGCCCAAGTTCATCAAGGCCAGGCCCAAGACACCTGCACCTCGGTCCATCAATGTGGGGCCTGTGTTCGAGAGCTAGGGATTGGGGTGTGGCCTGGATGGACTCAGGCATGGGCGCCAAGATGTCAAGCCCCACCTCGATGGACTTGGGTCTCAGCACAGGGACTAGATCTTGAGCATTTGAGTATGGACCTCATCCTTGATTAACCCATGCCTAGGCGTTGGGGTCCTAGACTTTGGTGCTTGTGTCATGGTTTAGAGCTTTCTATTGACAAAGGGGCCGTAACTATCAATGAAGACCGGGTGAACCTCTCTTGAGCTGTCAAGAATATTCTAGGGGCAGGCATTATTGTAAATGTACACTATTCTAAAGTGTTCTTATAATAAAGGTGGGTAGTTGATAGAATGGGAGATATAATCTCCACCATCTAATTGAGGAAACATGTATAGCTATGGTTAGGCCTATATTTGTATATATAGGAATCACATCTCCCTCATTTGTATCATCTTACAAGATATCCAAAGTTTCCTTCTCTAAGATCCTCGCAAGTGTAATAGAGTAAGACGGACTTGGAAAGGAATTTCTAAGGCCACATAGCTAAGAATACGCTAGATCAATCTACCCATGAAACTTGGGTCGGGGCTCGGCCTCAATGGACCTAGTCCCAACCTCCATAGACCTAGGTTAGGGTGCCATGTGCAAGTCACTAGAACTTGAATAGTGCATGCATATTTAAGAAAATCAAATGAGATTTTCCATACTAAATAATAAAACATTTTCCAATTCATTTTTAGGTATCAGCCACTGAAAAATGACTTCTTGAAGAACATTTTTTTTTTTTTAAAATGTTACATTTTCCACGAGGTAAACGGAACTAAAGTCGTGCTAGAATACAGATATACCATAAACTTGTAATTGTGCCAAAGAGAAAGATGGACACCTTGATGTTGCCACCGAAGTGTGGATCTTTCTTATTCTTTTTTATTTTTCTTTTGATATGGGAAGAAATAGGAACGAAAGAATTATATACGGGACACTATTGGTATGTTTTGCAATGTTCAAGTGATCCATAAAACCATACGGATGTATGAAAATTGCAATGACAATATAATCTCAACTATGATACCACACTTTCTTGAATGATATAGATGCTCTTGTATGATGTATCTCTTCCCCTATGCTTCCCAACTTCTTTCTAGATGCACATCTATTCCACCTCGCTTGCATATCAACTCCAATTTGTCCAATCATCAACAATTTTATGCCAATCAAAACCAGAAGGATGAAACAGGGAAAGGGCAAAAAGCCAACTCCCAACCATAAACTAGATATATATTGTGATCAACATATTAACAACAACACCCGTATAAGATTGACCAAAGATTCAGTATCCAAACAAAATTGTTGATTTAAATCCTTTAATGAAATGACTATAGGAGTACATTCTATAATTATCTGCAAACTTAGCATGGAACCTACCAAACCGCGATCAGTAGGCCTGTGTTTTGCACCTCTATGGAGTAAAGTTCTTCCATAATAGTGTGTCTTTATTCCAAGAGAGAATGTAAAAAAAAGGGGCAAGTTACAAAGTATCGGTAGAAAATTCACTAAATACAGTTAGAAATCCCCTTTCCAAGCATTTTTCCATTAATGCCAATGAAAGTCTCATTTGTACAAATGATTGGGAGGCAATAGCCACTTGGAGAGGCTTATTTTCCTTAATTATTGATTGAATACTCAATTTCTTTAAGACCACTAGGAACCAAATAAAGACGGCCACCAAAGAAGGCATATTTTATAAGCACAGTAATCTGCCACAAATAAAAATAATAGGACAATTTGAAATTGAGATACTCATAAATGAAAAAAAAAAAAGCCGACTTATCAGTGTACTGATATAAAAGCCGTCGGTGGTGAAATAAAATGATAACATTATGAAGAAATAATAATGATATCCAAGTCAATATACATTTCTCCGCAAAGACCACTCCTCATTTCCATTGGCTATTTTAGCTTCAAACATGGATATTTGGTTTAGATGGCATCCCTCCATTTCCCAACTTATACTCATGATGAGTTACACTGCCTTCATGAAGTGTAGATCTAAAGCCTGCAAGAGAGAAAATTTAAATATTAATATTCATATAAAGCTTAAGCCAATTAGTTATAATAGGCAATTCCGAAGATCCACATACCTACAAATATACCTTCACTCAAATTAATAACTTTTGAAGCCTTACCGACACCACCTCTAGTAAGGAGAAATAGCTGATCGAAGACGTCAGGATGACCATAAAGGAAATGAACTCTTTGTGACAAGCAACAGATGGAGCAAACAAGATTTATCAATTACTCATGATTATGCCATTAGATACATAGAGTAATCCTATAATTACTAAAACCGATGCACTTACAAAGTCATACAACAAAGTCCGCATCAAGTAAAATGCATTCAAGCTTTGTGCCAAAACACCCGACAAGAGTTTGCTACCATCATTTTATAAATCAAGGTTCCTTTTCTTAACATCCTTAGTTAGATATTTACAAAATAAACAACCTTATCAAACATTGAAGAAAGATATCTGTTGCATTTATTTATCTTCCACACATCTTTATAGGACTAACAAACTCGTTGAATGTGATTCTCTTTTGCATTAATCTTGATGAGAATGGGCTGAAAGTTTTAAATCTTACACTTTCTAAACAACATATGTAGTCCAAGTTAGACTACTCGAATAATAGGATTGGAAAAGTAACTTTTACTCTTGGAAACTCCATTACAAAAATAGTAGAAATTTCAGTTCCGCACTAGTTCGGGAACATGATTGTAACTTTATTGATACAAATTGGAATAAGCTGATTCAAAAACCAATGGTATGAAAACTCTTGAATCCACAACTTTTCTAGTTTGAATTTTCTTAAATAAGCACTTCAACAAGGTCGAAAATGGAAGGAAATGGATAAACGTGAATGGATAGATTGAGTGAATAGATTGAATTTCAGTGGTGCTCTTCTAAAGACATACATACTAGTAAATATGTTTTCACTCGTATTCATAACCTTCGAAGGCTTACCCACCACTTTTAGTAAGGTGAAGTGGCCGATCGAAGACATTTGGATGATCATAAAGGAAACGAATCCTTCATAATAAGCAACAAACTAATAAAACAAAATTTACCAATTACTCATGATTATGCCATTGGATGCATATAGTAATCATACGGTTACTAAAACTGATACACTTACAAGGTCATATGACAAAGTCCGTATAGGTCATGTATCAAGTAAGATATATTCAAGTGCAGTTTGAGTTTTTTTGGGCCAAAACGCCCAATAAGAGTTTGCTCTCATCATTTTATAAATCAATTTTCATTTCCTAGCATCCTTATTTAGATATTTACAAAATAAACAACCATATTAAACAAACATTCATTTAAAAAACATATATGTAGCATTTGTTTCTCTTCCATGCATCTTTACAAGACTAATAGACTCATTTGAACGTGATTCTCTTTTGCAAAGATCTCGATGAGAAGGGACTCAAAATCTTAAATCTTACACTTCCTAAACAAAAGAATTAATGATGTAGTCCAAGCTAGACTACTCAAATAATAGGATTGAAATAGTGACTTTTGTCACGCTCCGATCCTTTGAGCACGTGCCCATCCCACCGGAGTCGATTAAGTATCAATGTCTTGGGGCACATTGCTGACCCATTCAATTTAATGCACATGTGGAAGTAGTTAAATAATCCTAGACAACAACAAGATGTGATAGGACAGTAGGGCCATAATTTTGAAAACCAACAACACACTTATATATACATATCATAACAAGTCATACACGAACCAAGCCGACATATATATATATATGCCAGGTCTACAAAACAGGGGGGTTTATAAAACTAGAGATCCTCTTCTTCCACCTCCTCACTAACATTGGAGCCTTCCTCCGAGTACACCAGAGTTCCTGGGTCTTCAAGATTCAGGTCCATCGGATCTACCATCGAACCTTCAGGGGAATATGTAGTGCCTTTCCCAAAAGCAGCCTCCAACACATACACGGGTACCTCGAATTTTGGTCTAGGACCCTCTCTCTGCCCATGCCGCTCACGACGGTATCATGATCTATATCGATGAGGTACCTTATGGGGTAGAGCCTCATCCACCCAGATCACAGACTTCACGAGCTCATAGACCAGACCCCTAAAGTGCCCATGAATTGGGAATATAAAGTACATGTTATGTGATCTTCTTCGGTTGACCAAAACACTCAGGAGGAGCTGCCATCTAGGAACTTGAAATTGGTATCCCACAATAAGGTGAGACGATGTCTCAGCAAGTTTAACTCTCTAAAACCCGACTAGGAAGAAAATACGCCATAAGGGTTGCCTAGGCGCAAACACAAATCAAATGACTTACCTTAGCTTCAGTCTCTTCCTGCAAGTTAATACAATTTGAATAATCATCCAATCATTTCAACCAATCAGATCAAATCAACAATCAATCGACTCAGTCGATTACATGTCATCACGACCATTTCCTAGTCATCTCCATCAATACTATCTATAAAGTCCTAATCATAATCAAGATTGCTCACTCTAAGTTGATAAATAGATAGTATAACTCACTCTAAGCTGATATAATATACTAATAATGCTTACCGGAAGCTGCTATAATGCTCACTAGAAGCTGCTAGGTATATTGCTCGCTCTAAGCTGACATATCAATGCCCGCAGGCTAATATAGTATACTGGTATACTGCTCGCTCTAAATTAACATATCATAACCCATAGATTGATATAGTATACCATCTTGATCATCTAACACTTTTATCATTTTTATCATACCCGATTAAAAATAATCGTATATGGGTACACGGCTTTAGCCAAAATACAATATTTTTACCTTTGAAAATCCCACCAATTTCCACAATCCAAAAATACATTTTTAACGCTGTAAACTGACGCTTGATAATAAATTATTAAAATTTGGGATAAATACCAAAAATTGCAAATCACACTCAATCAACACAAATTAGTAGTCAATTAATTAAACAAATCACATCACTGTAATCAACATAAAATTTCAGTCATGGCTATCTCGGTTTAATTATCGAAAAATAATAATTAATTAAATAATTATGAAAATTAATTATTAATTACCAATAAATAGCAAAAATGCACACTTAGGCCGTAAAAGCCTAATTAAAAGTCGAGACGAGTCTAGAAAATTTCCGAACCACTCTAGATCAATACTAGAGCTTGTCTAGACTCTAATTACACTACTCTAACCACCTAACATGCAATAACAATTAATTAAATTGCTAATCTATTCTAACTATCCACCTAATCCATACTTAATCTAAACTAATCAATTCTTAAGCATCATTAACTTACTAAACAGATATTAGTGAGTTAAACTCACTTGATTAACGATTCACTCGGATCAAAACAATGGTGATGCGGAGGAGATCCCCAAACTTCAAAGCAGGAATGCCTTTCGGGGTCGGGAAAGCCACAAAAATGAGCCAAATAGTGGTTGGAAAACCTAGGGGCTTCGGTCTTTGCTCTATGGTCAAAGGAGGCTCGACGGTGGCTTTCTAAGGCCAAAACGGGCAGAGACGGGTGACGAAGGTAGGCATGGGTTTGGGCGGGCTGTGGCGAAGCTTCACGACGGTGGAGGTGGCCTAGACAGGCTCCGGTTGAGCTCAACGTGGCCTAAGGGACTCTGAACTAGGCGGCATGTCGACGGAGAGAGTTGGACGTCACAGATGGGACCTGGACGGTGACGGCACTCGGCGGCTTTGGCGGGATACTCGACGGCCAGGGGGAGGAAGGAGGCTCAGTTTCTGGGTTTGCTGAGGTCTTCAAGCTGCTGGAAGAAGGAGGCTCGACAGTGAAAGGGAGAGAGGAAGGGAGAGGGGACCAGTTAGCTAAGGAGGGGGCCATCAAGGTCACTCTCTCATCTCTTTGTCCCTTTTGGTGTGTCCCACCAAGCAGTTAGCTTCCTCAGCACATTTTCCAGCAGCCTAGTCTTCTTCTAGAAGCCTTGAAGTGGTCCAATTGTTGGGTCCAAGGGGGCATACGAAGTTTGGTTGGAATTGGATCAATTTCCAATCAATTCCTCCTCAAATCAAATCATTTCATCTTTTATAAGTTCTATCATCAAGTCCTCGATCAAATTTGTATTCTTTCTCGCCAATAGAACTTACTTGCATCCCAATTTCGCGATAAAAAATGGTCTTTTGAATTTTTCGGTCGAAAATGGCCCTATATTGACTTTTTCCACCAAAATATCTGTTTGCAGAAAAATCTTCGGAGACTAAAGTCAACATTCCTAAAATGAACAATGACATGATAGAACTTTCAATTTCTGAAATCGGATTCAAATTCGCGGTTAATTTCAATCATGCACGATTTTAGCGTGATCTAAGCTACCGAGTAGCTTTCAGAAATTTTTAGTGCAAATGACTTGTGGTCGATTTTCTTCGAGCCATAATGAACCTCTTTGACACATTGACGACTCTTGGTGGTCGTGAAAATCTCAATGATTCACATATGGACACAGGGTACCAAAATGATAGAAAAACCAGTCTAGTGCCGATTGACGAGAAATTTTCAATTTGGTGGAATCACCCACGTTTAACCACACATCTCAGCTGAACCGACTTATCTCTGATCTCTAGTCGACTTTTAACTGTGCCGTAATGATCTTTGCAGATGAACACGATTGAATAATCGATTCATGGTCAAATCCCCAAGTCTATTGCGTTAAAATTCCTTAGTGACTTCCCTAGATAGTCTAATTATCTCAGGAGTGATCAACTCTGAGAACAACATTATAGGTGTCAAACTTTTATACATGCAAAATCTGCCACAAAAATAAGCAGAAATTTCAATTTTACATGTATAAATAAGCAGAAATTTCATTTTCTCAAACCAATGTAAAATTGAAATTTCTGCTTATTTTTTTGGCAAATTTTGCATGTATAAAAGTTGTAACTTTCTCAATATGAATCGGAATGAGCTCATTCAAAAACCAATGGTACAAAAACTCTTGGATCTATAATTTTTCTATTTTGAATTTTGTTAGATAAATGCTTTAAGAATGTCAAATTCGGGAAGAAAGTGAACCCATGTGAATGGACAGATTGAGTGAATGGATAGGAACGCTCTTCAGAAGACACAAATACCAGCAAATGTCTTCACTCATATTGATAACCTTTAAAACTTATCGACACCAACTCTAGTAAGGTGAAATAGTCGATCGAAGACATTGGGATGACCATATAGGAAATGAACCCTTCATGACAACCAACAAATGAAGCAAACAAGATTAACCAATTACTCAAGATTGTGCCATTGGAGACATTGAGTAATCCTATAGTTACTAAAACTAATGCACCTGCAAAGTCATATGACAAAGTCTGTATAGGTCATATATCAAGTAAGATTTATTCAAGCGCCGTTTGAGCCTTTTTTAGGACAAAACACCACACAAGAGTTTGCCGTCACCACTTTATAAATTAATTTTAATTTCTCAGCATCCTTATTTGTATATATACAAAATAACAAACCTTATTAAACATTCATAAATAGATACATCAGTTGCACTTGTTTCTCTTCCACACTTTTTACAGGACTAACAAACTCATTGAACATGATTCTCTTTCACATTAATCTAGATGAGAATGGGCTATAAGTCTTAAATCTTTCACTTCCAAAACAAGAGCATCAATGATTTAGTCCAAGCTAGACTATTCAAATAATAGGATTAGAAGGGTAACTTTTACATGCAAAAAACTCTGTCACAACATTAAGTAAAAATTTCAATTATGCGCTAGTTCAGAAAAATATTTTAAACTTTTTTAATACAAATCAGAATGAGTTGATTCAAAAATCAACATGACAAAAACTCTTGAATTTACAATTTTTCTATTTTGAATTTTCTTAAATAATTGCTTTAAGAATGTCGAAATTGGGAAGGAAGTGGACAAACATGAATGGACAGATTGAGTGAATGGATACAAACTTCAATGGTGCTCTTCTAGGCCTTCCGGAAATTGAGATAGCATCAATTCTTCTAGATTGATGGCTGCAAGTTTTCAAGGATGTAGATTTTAAAAGTTCCAACTTTTCAAAGACGGAATGAGAACTCTTTTAGGCTTTCAAGGGGTTTAAACAATTCTAGATTCAAGAGGAATTACATTAAACAAATTTTATTAATCAAATTTGGTGTGCGCACTACAAAGACTTAGTGGCTTTTTATTACAATATCAGTAAAGCTCACCTTCCAGTGAAATTGTGCTCTTAAAGTCCAAGAATTGTCAGATACCTCACACCACGCATTTGAGAACTTCTTATAGCAAATTCCTCATTTTCAGTGCTACCATGTAGCTATCCTAAGAGAAAAGGAGGACATGAAGTGAACAAATGTGCAATATATTTCCTTTTTCTTATAAGTAAAATGCATGATACTTGGTTCGTGTTGATCATTCGCAAGGCTTCTCCACAAGTAAATATAATGGCATGATTCTGATTTTTAGATTTTTCTTCGCCCAAAATAGTAGGTTCTAAAAGCTTTATCCCATAAATAACCTACCCCCAACATAAGTGTCAAGTTTTTTTTTATTTATTTATTATTCTTTGGCCGACAATGTAAGCAACAGAAAGATTTAGGACATCACAAAATGGCAATACTGTCAATCATCTAGAAATAGCAATCACCAACAACCGCTGTTTCCAAAAGCAAGCGTAGGATACCCACGATAGAAGAATATAACTACATTAAAGATTCATTTGTTTAGGATAAAACTTCATGATAAAGAAAAATACTTTCTAGGAAATCATTTTCAAAAAAGTAAATAATTTTCTTTTGTTTTGTGATATATGACTGAAAATATATTCTAGTGTTATCATTTTGCAAATAATTTCAATCTCATCACTCTATCTCATGATAGAAAAAAAAAAGGATTTTCTAGATAATTTTTATTTTGTTTTTTCTTTTCTCTTTTTCTTCCCCTTTGAAGGTCACTAGGCCTCAACAACAACGGTTGATTACCGACAATAGGTACGGGCTAACGAGCTCTAGCCTTAATAAAGGCTAGTGAGGCCTTGGCCTTGAGCAAGGCTCGAGCTCGCATGGCCGGTCACTAGCCTTTACCATGGCTGGTGACTAGCTAAAGAAGGAGAAGTGAAATGAAAAAAAAAAAAAAAAAAGATTAATAATATTAAATTTAAATAAAAATATATTAATATATTTAGGTGAGCAATTTCGAAAAGTATTTTGACCTTTTTAGATTCATGAATTCACTCTCCTAAATGATTTATGCATGAATATTGCTGTTGACTAGAAAGTGTTTTTGGTTGAATAGTCATTTTCTACGAACCAATCACGTGAAAATCTAGAATATTAATTCCCAAAAAACACTTTTCCCAAAACAAATGCGCCCTAAAGCCCCTTAGCCATAGCAGGCTAGCGATGCTTAAACCAAGATGTCCATTAATTATCTTGTAAATAACTTGAACTCTCCAATTATTATCATTATGGTGTTTCTAAAAAATCAAAAATATAAAGAGAATTGCCTTAAAGCAAGACGTCTAAACATCTTTACAGCTGGTGGAACTAAAATTTTCTATTAATCATAGAATTATTATAGCAGATTAAGCTCACATACTTATAGTCAATTGGTCATGGTTGGAGATTCATCCTTCAATCGGGTTGAAGAGAAGGAAATAAGATAAGAAAAGAGATACTGGTAGTCATTCAAGTTTTTTTTGGTAAGGCTGGTAGTCATTCAAGTTGATTGGTAGAAAATGGATAAATCAGATGGATGTGACCTGTAATTTTATTAAAATAGAGTATGCAAAGTATAAATGCTCCAATGCCAAAAGATACATACAAAGCGCGAGTCTCTTGGTTTTATCATTTCTATCCAGGGATGACTGGGTGAATTTCCAAATATTCATCATTTTTCATCTTTTTCGTTGTCTGAGAGAGAGAGAGAGAGAGAGAGAGAGAGAGAGAGAGAGAGAGAGAGACCAGTTCGAGTTAAGATTTGGCCTCTATATGATGCCCAAAGATGAAGTTGCATTTCTAGTTTATCAGACGCTGTGAGTTCATCTTCACTTTAGAATTCACCCGCTCAAGAAAATTGGTCCATTCATCTGTAAAAGTTGGTGACAGATCTCAGGGAAAAAAAAAACCACCAAAAGAAGTACGTAAGTCATGAGAGCGGAATAAACCTGGAAAAAAACCTTTTGCTAGTAGAAGGTTTAAACACCATCTTCATTTTCCTTCTGCAAGTCAGGCACCGAGAAGAGAACCTCCTCTATGTAGTAAGGAGTCCAAACGCTGGCATCGATTATTGCACTAGAGACGATAAGAAAGCAGATTACATTGAAGATTGATAACATAGAAAAGACGCGCTTTAAGGGCTCCATTGCATAAGATTTTCTAGTCCAAAATTCAAGCATTGCTTGTCTCTAATTGGTATTTGATCTTTGCGTAAGTCATGTATTAATTAATACCTGAATTGCTGTCTGCTAAGTATGAAAATGCAAAATACTACAATGGCATAAAGTTCCCATATAGTTACTATTAACAATTGAGGAGAGAAGAACATTAGAAGTGCCAAAACTTTTTTTTTTTTGGCTTTGGGCACCCTTGCCTATTGGGTAAAGGTTTCATGGCCGGCCAGCCCTAAAGAAAAAGGCCAAAAAAAAAAATTAAAAGATTCAAAATATTTAAAATATTAAAAAATTATTCATATCAAACGACTGGCGTCGATGTCAGATTTTCCAATGAGGCATATTGGAATTGACACTTAAGTGAGCGACATTCAAATTTGTGGCACTCAAGTAAGTGAAAAAAAAAATTGGTATTCAAGTGAGCATCGTACAAAAGTTTTTGTACTCCTAGTATCCTCCTCTTACTAAGATCACATTCAATTCACGAAGGAGGAAAAGGGTTAAGCCTCTTGTACATCTACATGTACATGGCAAGATAAACTTACGTGTCAACATATTCGGTTTCCTGGATTGTTTGATTACAAAAAAGAAAAAGTTAGAATCGCACACAATTTACAACTTTTAATGCACTTGTCATCTGCTGCCGTCGACAGATTTGATCTAGTTATGTACAAATATTTAATCTCAAGTCCAATCTGCAGTAAGGCCCTGACTAAAATGGGATAATTGAAAGGAAAACTACTTGAAACGCCAGCTACATGACCCCAGAAAGGAAAAGTATACGTTTTCTTTTTCGCCAAGCAAATATCAGTGTAGACTGCCAGAGATGGTTTTAAACGTTATAAAAATGGAAGAAATAGATTCAAGAGGCTTTAATTGGTGTCCGAGAATAGGGACGCCAAATGGGGAGGGCAGGAGAAGGGATTGCACCTCCAAGCGGGGCAAGTTTATATACCCCCATCCCTAACACCACCGGTGGTGCAGATTTTTCAACTAACCCATGGGTTTCACACTTTTTATCCAATAAAAAGTTCATAAAATATTAAATATTATTATTATTATTATTATTATTATTATTATTATTATTATTATTATTATTATAAAAATAACAACAACAACAACAACAACAAACAATTCTTTTAAGGAAAGCAGGGTCGGACTAATCAAACCTATTCTCACCCTGCCTTGCTTGTAGGGCGCAAAACTTTGCCCTATCCCCATGCCAAGATTACGGTTTGAGACTTTGGGAAATCATCAAAATATTTGGAACTAAATTGATATGGTTGAAAGGTTTAGAATTAAATTGACACACTTGGAAGAAGGTTTATGATTGAACTAACTGTCGTACAATAGGTATAAGATTTTTTGAACAATTTTTCACCTCACTCTCAAGTATGCACACTTCAAGTAGTTGAGATAATTGGCCTCATTGAATTTGACAGACACATCATCGATATAAACCTCCACGAACTTGCTATACATGCCATGAAAGATGAAATATATTGCCCTTTAAAAATTGGCTTCAACACTTTATAATCCTTATGATGTTGCCACTTATTTAAATGGACCAATAATTCCTGGAAAGCTGAAGGCTGTTTTAGCCATATCCTATTCAACTATAAAATTCTGTTTGTACCCTACATATCCATCCACAAGCAATAGAATTTCATTTGCCGAAGCTGAGTCAATTAACATAGCAGTGATTGGCATTGGATATTCGTCCTCTGGTGTGCCCTATTTTTCTTTTTAACAGGACAATGTTAGACAGCTATTCAACATATTTAGTTGTCCTTATCAATTCTGATTTAATTAGGCACTCGATTTCTTTCTTTGCTTTCATAACTACCTCTGAATCAAATCGCCTTTGAAGCTGTTTATATGGACTTAATCCCCTTTCTAATTGACAACTTATATTTCACCACATCTTTCTCCAAACTTGACATCTCATGATAATCTCATGCAAAGCAATCTGCATTGTAAGGACCCGGGCCCCATTGTGTGATATTGTCGCTTTGGATCACCCGCCCAGCGTGGACGAACCGCCATCCCAGCCACAGTCTTTTCCCTGACGCTTTTTAAAATCGTGAAGGAAAAGACCTTGGCTGGGATGGCGGTTCGTCCGCGCCAGGGTAGGTAACCCAAAACGAACAATATCACACAGTGGAGCCCGGGTCCTTACATTTAGCCTCGCCCGCATATTGCCGGGGCAATCTTAGTCCGTGCCTCCATACTGCTCCGGGTCTAGGTCGTCACATTCATTATGTTGAATGGGGTGATCGGCCATAAAATTCAATCTATCTTTTTTATTCAATTTTTGTTCTTATCATTTGTCCATCGTTATTGTTTAAGATCAATTTGATCAGACGTGATTTCACTTGTGTAATGGTTCCATTTCCTTTTGTATTCGCGAGAGAATTAGTGGAACCAAGAATCTTTTTGTACTTTCTAATTTGGCTAACGTTCATGTGCAATCAGGCGGTTAGGCAACTGCTACAGAGCATAAAAGAACATTGATGTCTTTTACGGGTCGACCGATTTCGTATCTTCAAAGGCCATTCGATCACAATTTTAGTCCACAAAGTCTCTTTTGGTTATTATAGAGCGAACTATAAAAGTTCTCGGTGAAGCCAAATCTTAATCTTGGTCAAGTGAGCTTCCTAACGAAGTAAGAGAAAAATTTTATGAATCATGTAAGCACAATCGTACCAAAGGCATATCAATTCCTAATTAAAGTGCTCGATCGCTAGCGACAACTCTAGGTCTTGTCCCCGTAATAGCTCTGACTTCATCTGAGTTTAAGATGTGAATCCTCCCTTTCGGCGTTGTCATATCGTGTCTCGTTCATGAGATTCTGACGCCTCAACATTTTACATAGGTCTTCACAATACCCAACTCCCCCTAAAAGAATAGGGCCACCAGCAAATAATTAATGAGCAATTTTATAACTTACGTTCCAGTAACAAAAATTCATGCAAGCGGCCTTATACGTCATTCGTTCGAGAGAATGAATAGTTATAATCATCAAATTAATGGTGAGCATAGTTGTTTCCATAAAATTTTCGTTGCCTGGATGGTGTGTTGGGTTAGTTACATGTGTCAAATTACTCTTTTCTTTATCGAAAGAAAATTATGTTCATTGCTCAAAAGGAGCATTAAAAGTATATAGACATCGTAGCAAAGCAAATCAGAGTATAGCAAAGCTCAGAATACTACGAAATAAAATCAAATTCAAAAAATAATGAGGATCAATAAAGCACTACCAAGGTTAAGCACAAGCTCATTTCATAAGAACAGATTTGTCAAACAAAATAATTGGTGGCTAATCACCAGATCTCATACATTTGTTAGTTATGAGCACACATTGGAAGCTCCTTCTCCAATAATTATAGTATTGTTAGTTGGTGGTATGTGCCTAGGTTCAAGTTTTTCTACACCATCTCCTTAAGGAGACAGTCGAAACGGGTTGAATGAACACAAAATATTTGGGAGATGTCAGACCATTAAAGTGGGAGACAAAGAACTTGTATACAGATAAAGCACAAGGGCATCAAAAATGCATATTTATTGAACTCTCAAACCTAAGTCGAGAAAAGATAGCACCCGCATTTAGAAGTAAATCGAAAGAGTTTAAATGCTCAGATATAAAACTAAATTGCAAGGAGAGAACTCATACATCTAGATTGGGAAAAAAAGAAGAATAAGAAAAGGACAAACAAAAATTACAAACAAAATCAACAAATAAATGAGAAGGGGATTAGATCAGTTCAAAGCCTTCTCCATGGCTGAAGGTTGAGAAAGATAATGGAGTGAGAACAGAGAGAGGGAAATTGGAGAGACCACATTAAATTACTATCAACCGACTAAAATTATGCTACTTTTTTTGTCTTCTACTACATAAATTTACATTGAAGAGTCTGTACTCTAGACAACATATTCAACACATCAAAAATAAGGTCATTTCTCACCCAATGAGTAACTTAATTTATCACTTATCTGATTTTTTTTTAGCAAAAGTATACCCCAAGTGCCAAAAACTTGGCATGGATGGAAACTTAAGTGCTAAAATAGGAGCAAAATTGATTACTTAATTCCACTCCGGCCAAATTGCTAACGTGCCAATTTTCCGGCAAAGTGAGTGCAAAACAACGTCGTTTTGCATGCTAACGTGGTGAGAAAACGCAAATATAACGTCGCTTTGTGTATGATGTGGTAAATAATTAATATAAAAATTAATTAAATTAAATTTAAAACTAAATTTATTTAAAATATTCTAAAAAATAAAAAACTTTAAATTTAAAAACTTTAAAAAAAAAAAAAAAGGAGAGGTCGAAGGGAGGTGGCTGAGGGCTGAGCCCTCGCCGCCGCCGCCTCCCTTTCGCCCCGGGAAGGACCAACGACGGAGGGGGAGGGTCAATCGAGGTCGCCTACCTCGGGCTGACCGGCGGCGAGGGCTCGCAAGCCCTCGCCGGATCTGGGCGAGGGTCCAACCCTCGCCCTAGATCTGGGTGAGCCTAGGGTTCGACGACGGTGGGGACGCGATGAGGGTTGCGAGCCCTCACCGCCAATCGGTCAAGGGCCGGCGACCCCGGCCGAGCCTCCCCCTCCATTGCCGGCCCTTCCCGGGCGGTAGTGAGGGCTCGGCCCTCAACCGCCTCCCTTTGCCCCCCTTTATTTAATTTTAAGTTTTTAAATTTTTAGAATATTTTATATAAATTTAGTTTTAAATTTAATTTAATTAATTTTTATATTAACTATTTACCACATCATAAACAAAACAACATCGTTTTTGCATTTTCTCGCCATATCAGCGTGCAAAACGACGTCGTTTTGCACTCACTTCGCTAAAAAATTGCCATATCAGCAATTTGGCCGGAATGGCACTTAAGTAATCCACTTTGCTCCAATTTTGACACTTAAGTGTACATTTCCAAACTTTTGGCACTTAAATGTCACTCGGTGCCCAGTTTTGGCACTTCAGGTGTCCGTACCTCAATTTTTTTCATTGTCTATCACTCTTGTATTGTTGGCAGCTAGTCCCTCTCTTTATCAGACAATCAATCACCCATCGATCAATTGCTTTGCTCCGACTCTCCCGACAATTTCGTAAACACTCAAACTGGTGGAATTTTCTAAGGGCTCAACAGCTTCGGATAAAGGACCAACTTCCAATTTTTTAATTTAGCATTACATGCTTTGATTGTCAACATCCACCCACCCAAGCCCGAGGCCAAATTGCCATTTTCCAATTCTATTTGTTTGTCCACTACGGCGGCACATGTTACGGATGTATCACGGGACGGGAAAGGAAATGTGAAACTCATTGTCACCCAAAACTTAAATTGTAAGTACAGTCACTTACAATGACATTGAATCCATAACCATAATTGACAAAAACGGCAATATGAAACATATTCTTAGTCAACTAGATACATGCATGTTTATTTTTGGAGATCTAATTAAGGAAACGCGCTTTCCTTTCTTATTTAGAGCACCAACCTTGTCAAAACTATCAATAGAAAGTTATAGCAACCTTCCGTTAGACTGCAATATTCATTTTTTTCTTGGGCAATATTCATTTTCATTCCCATGGCCTATTTTTATCTATCAAGTTGCTTTTTCTTTTGGGACTAATATGCCAGGTGCACTTGTTAGTTGTTGTACCAAACAAAAGGTATTTATTAAAATAAGATAATCCCAAACCAAAAAAATGGCGCTCGATAAATAAATGATTAATGTGGTTGCACATTCCATCCAAATAATTAAAAAACGAAGTACTCAAAACGAGTCTGTGATGCAACTATTTTATGCTCAATGCTAGCACTGGAGAAGCCAAATCCGAGCGTTTCATCTCGAGTATCTCCAACTCTTAGAGGTATGTAATGTATGCGGGTTTCCGTCTGAGTTTGAGTCGTGTGCGCGATGTATTTGGCCATGGAAAAAAAGTATAGGGAAATTTATTATTTCAATTCTAAATCTATTGTATGAAATTCAATTCAATTCTAAACTTTTTAATTATTCCAAATCCTAAACTTATAAAGAATATTCCAATGTGGTCCCGTTATCTATGATTCATTCAACATAGATGGCCAATGTGTTGCAACATGCACATTTGATGATACATATTGTTTAGGAGTAAGCCAATCATAAATTTTGAAGTGCGGGCTTATACTTTGCCTAACAATTTAAATTTGTAGATTAATTTTTGTTATCATGGAGCTTAGAGTAAAGTTTTAATTTCCATGCGTCATTTGGAAATTCATCTTGCTTGTGGATATGATCTTACTCAAATATTTCCTATCGCACCTATTCTTTTGTGATGTCATTCCAAGTTTCGAGTAAAGATGAAGTTATTCAATTCCACTTCGGATTAGAGTGCATATAGACAAGATGTACAGCGATTTTATTTACATGTGACCTCTCTCTGTTCAATAACCTTTTCGGTGCCTTTCAGCTCATTTTTTCTTTACCTCGACAAAGAGAACAGGGTATGAGTTTCCAGAATTCTCCCATGGAGGCACTCGCGAAGAAGAACGTCCTAAAAACAGAAAGATCTAACCCCATCGTGATCCTACCAGAACACGAAACACCCGAGAGTTCCCTTTTCTTAACTAGCCTCGATCAAGTGGCTCCCGCAATGGTGCCGTCCGTTTATTCTTTCGACAGGAGCGGCGCAAATGTAGTAGACGTGATTAAGCAAGCTTTGGCCAGAATTCTGGTTCATTACTATCCAATTGCGGGGAGATTAGCCATAAACTCTCAAGGGAAGTTGGTTGTTGACTGCCAAAAGAAGCTAGGAGTCCCATTTGTAGAGGCAGTGGCTGATTGTGGCATTGAAAATCTGGGTGATAAGAGGCTTCTCGATTCTGATATTTTAGATAAGCTTGTTTACAGAGATCCTATGGAACATATACTTGAAGTTGCCCCCCTTCTAACTGCACAGGTAAAGATTTTCTTTTTTTCCTGGTAATGCTTGAGAGTGCTTTCTAATCTATGCATTTCACTTCAGAATTTTTTTTTTTTTTTTTTTTTTTTTTTTTTTAAAGATCATAAGTACTTCTTGTTTCCTTCTTCTTCTTTTTTCTTTGTTTTTTGGTTTTCACGATTAAACATGATAGTGAGTATGTTTTGGTGGACTTAATTTACGTTGGACTAGTTGATGTTAGGATCCAGATTCGTTAAATATTCTTAAGATTCAAGAGATGATAATTTTCTACTTATAATTAGTTATTTACTTTTTTTTATATGACGAGTACCTTTTCATATTAGAAAAACTAGATGATAACTAGTAAATTCCTCCTGTGCATTTAGAAACTTTTCATCTAGTTTACTAACTATCCACATATAGGTAACTAGTATTTTCCAGAGAACTTGAATAAGCAATTTTTCTGGGTGTGTTTAGTAACCTTTCACGCTGAAAAAGTATTATCAATTTTTTAAGTAAGTATAATTATTTCTCTAGTTTATTGGTATTTCCTTAATGACAAAATACGTGGTCAAATTCGTGGTAAGTACGAAAAAATGGAAGTACATGGATGAATCCTCTTGCAAATGTAAGACTTCAGATGGACATAAAATGCTAAAAGTCAATCCACGCAAGATCTTTTTCACATATTTACTTGTACTGCATGTTATGTTGAGATAAATTATTAATTTTGGACGGGAATTACAGGTGACGAAATTTAAATGTGGAGGTTTCACCTTAGGGATTGCACTTAACCATTGCATGGCAGATGGTGTGTCGGCAATGAATTTTATGAACGCATGGGCTGAAATAGCAAGAGGCAAGCCATTGTCCCTCGTCCCTTATCATGATAGAACCATCTTAAAATCAAGGGTGCCTCCTCAAATCACCGGTCCTTACAACGAATTTGTTCACATAAGTGATGTATCAAACATGACAGCAATATATGAGGAACAACAACTTGTATATAAGTCTTTCCATTTCGATGCTGAGAAGCTGGCAACCGTCAAAAGAATGGCAACAAAAAATCAACAGGTAAATTCCTGTCTTATGAGAATAGATAGGTGGCCATTCGTATGCATCTTTGTATAATACACGTCAATAAGTTCCAAAAGAATGCAAAAAATAGACCCAACACCATACCAAAATAAATTTCCGGTTGAGTTTGTTGCACAACTTTTAAATAATGAGAGATCATTTCTCCCCCAAATATAATTTTGATTGACAAATATCCATAGAATCACAGCCTATGTTAAAACCTAGAAAATACAATATGGCTCAATAGTATGTACATTTTCTTGCGAAATTTGATTGATTATGACTGTCACATAAGTGGTAAATGTATGAATCTACATATTCATGTGTGTGTCTATATATATGTGTGTGTGTGTGTGTGTGTGTGTGTGTGTGTGTGTGTGTGTGTGTGTGTGTGTGTGTGTATAAAAATTTGGTCACAAAAATGGAATCTATTCATCTTGAATGACAGGTTACGAGCAGCTACACCAGCTTCATAGCACTTGCAGCCTTAGTGTGGCGGACTCGAAGCGTGGCCCTCAAGATGAAACTTTACCAACAATCGAAGCTCCTTTTACTTGTTGACTTCAGGTCTAGGCTAAAAACACCATTGCCTGACGGATATTTTGGGAACGCGGTCGCCATGCCCTGCTGTCTTTGCACCATGGGAGAACTGATTGAGGAGCCAATCTCTGCTTCTGCGGAAAGAATAAAGAAGGCGATTGAGAGTGTGACTGACGACTACATACGGTCAAGGATTGACTATTTGGACATGAAACGATTAGAGGGGTTGCCCGTGGGCACACTAATAATAAGTTCATGGGTGAGGCTCGAGTATGGCCAGACGGACTTTGGGTGGGGGGAGCCAAGGTTTGGGATCGGTGGCCTGCCGAGCTCAAGCTGCATGTTCATGTCAGAAGGAAGAGAGAAGGGCATTGCGGTGATGTTGGGTCTGCCACTTTCAGCCATGAATACCTTCGAGAAGCTTGTTTGTGATCTAAATGATACTCAGCACACTAATAGTGGTATTCAAAGCTAGTTTGCAGAGTGTGACCGACTGCAAGGGGATCATCTTATTCAACAAGTGAATGATATTGTCACATAAGTTAATAAATCAATTCAGAGTTTGGTTTTGAATATTTAGCATAATCTGTCGGAATTCCAGGTATACCTTGTGTCTTCTCATGTTTTTTCAGCTGTCATTGTCAAAGACCAATTTAATAAAATATGATCTTTCTGCTTGTCCTGAAGCTTCAATTTACTTTTCCATCTGTAAGTTTTTGAAGGCGCAATTGAGCCCCTTCATGAGACACTTTCCCTTTTCTTATCAAACAAGACAGAAATAATAATTTGAGTTCGAGATCATGCAGGAGAGAGCTTTTCAATATGCATCACAGAAATTTATCTAACTACTTAATTGATTCTGATTGACAAATCCAAGTTTGTCGACATAAATGAAGCTGCGAAACGATCTCAATTTAGGCGTGTTGGGATTAACGGATCCCCAAAAACTGGATTTGATATTAAATCAAACCCCTAAAACGAATGCGGAAGACAAGCCCGGGAAAATCATGTATCACCGATCCTAAAGCACACTACGGATTCGAGTGTACCTTGTTAGCCACAGATTAAACACCGACGCCAACGTGAGGAAGAGAATTTGGCCCTGTTCGATCCGATGACGCCAAATCGTGGTTGAAGGAAGAAAACGTTGCCGGAGCCTTACTGTTTTTTCCTTTTGGGGGGGGAGAGAGAGAGAGCGAGGGGGGAGAGGGAGACGTACTTATGTTCTGATTTTCCAAAAGGTGTGTTCTCCCTCTCTCTCGTCCCTTTTATACATCCCTCCATCCACGGGCCCTATTCCTGTGGGCCGGGCTTTTAGGCCCAACATGGGCAGACGGGCCTTAAGCCCATCACTAATAAAACCATCATCTCCCACTCGCACATGGTGGGCTGAACAGGATTCTCTTTACCTCTCTTCAACATTTATACCGGTAAATAATCCGTGCGACCAGCATACTTTGAGAGCTCGTTGTTATACATCTGTTAGGAATATATAACAGCTCATAATAGGCGTCACAATCTGAGTAGATTTAGTATGCAGTACCCTAGATCGATCGATCACATTTATATATCTCTTGATCTCTTTCAAACAATGATATATATATATATATATATATATATTGTATTCACAATTATAATTATCCCAAAGACAATCATAATTGGTTGACCAGTGAATACAAAAGTACAATGTGATTCTCCAAAATCGATCTTCCTCTTTCCTTCAAACTCTCAATTTCAGTTCAGCTTGCTTTTCTAGAAATGTCCCATTAGATCGAATCAACTCATGACCATTGGCAACATCCTAAAATAGCAAACACTAAATAGAAACCTTGAGAATAAGTAAAAGTCATGAGGGCACTAAAATTGAGGAACTCTTTTCCTCAAGAGTCTCACACGACATAAAAGTTGAGATCAAAACTTTTGCCAATCTTATTGGTCATCTCATGCATACGTAGTATGAAATACGTATTACAGTATTAACTCCTTTTCCATGGAGCGTATGTCTACATTTTTCAATACCATACATATGATAGTTCAGACATACCCAATATCTAACTTGAGTTCACGTATCTACTCATTCACAAAAATTCATCAGAACTCACATCTGGCATCATAGACAGATAAAGTAAAATATGTGGGTTATTTTACTTTTGGACATAGTAAGTATTATGTCCTCATCTTAACACTCAGTTAAGGCGATATACGTATTTTAAGCTTGAGCTCGATTATCACCTAGATAATAAGCTTAAAAATAGTCTCATCTCTATTTATCACACAGTAAATAGAGGCGATTACCCATGTGAGTTGGCTAATCTTTTATCTGTCCGACATACTTTCTCAACTTAAAGTAATGCACTGAGCATTAAGATGCATAAAGATCAAACAAAGATTCATATACATTAACAATAAAAAAACGAAAAGTTCATAAATGTGAACAACTCAGGGAAACTACAATCCAGTACATCAGACTCTACGCAATTCTAGAGATTTTACATGACCACAAAATACATCATTTCGTGCAACCATATCTTTGACAAAATTATACTTGGTATCTATATGTTTGGTCTTGCCATGATATTTTGGATCTTTGGTGTACGCTATAGCTGCTTGGCTATCACAGTTAACCAATAATGGATTTGCAGCTTTCTCAATAACACCTAAATGATCCAAAAATCTCTTAAGCCAAACTCCTTCTTGTACCGCTGCTGATAATGCCACGAACTTAGCTTCCATCGTGGACAAGGCTATACACGTTTGCTTCTTACTGCTCCATGATATGACACCATTGTTCAGTAAGAAAGCAAATCCAGAGGTAGATTTCCTTTCATCTAAATCTCCTCCCCAATCAGCATCTGAATAGCCTTCAAGTCGCAGATCCTTTCCTTGGTAATTCAACTTGTAATCAGTAGTTCCCTTCAGATACCTCAGTATTCTCTTAACGGCTTTCCAATGTGTTGGACCTGGATTGGATTGGTATCTACTTACCATTCCAACTGCAAAACATATGTCGGGTCTTGTACACATCATAGCATACATCAAGCTCCCAACAACACTAGCATAAGGAACATGTTTCATTTGTTCCTTCTCTTGTAGAGTCCTTAGACACAATCTATGGCTCAATCCTTCACCTTTTGCAATAGGAGTGTCTATGGGTTTACAATCTTGCATACGAAATCGTTCAAGAATTCTATTTATATATGTTTCTTGCGAAAGAGACAACGATCTCTTCGAATGATCCCTTGAAATCTTAACTCCAAGAATGTATGCAGCCTCACCCATATCTTTCATCTCAAAATTGGAAGACAACCAACTTTTGACAGTACTAACAAACTTCATATTGCTTCCGGCAATCAGTATATTATCAACATATAATGATATGATCACAAATTGATCCTTGGATCTTTTGATATATACACAATGATCATCATCAATCATTGTAAAATCATATGCCATTACGGCATTATGAAAACGTATATACCATTGTCTCGATGACTACTTGAGGCCATATATCGATCTCAAAAGTTGACATACATTTTCTTCTTGGCCTTTCACTATGAAACCAGTAGGTTGTTCCATATATATTTCTTCCTCTAATTCTCCATTGAAGAAAGCAGTCTTTATATCCATCTGATGTAACTCAAGATCCATACTAACCACTATTGCCAGAATAATGCGAATCGAGGTAAATCTCACTACAGGAGAAAACGTATCTTCATAATCAATTCCTTCTTGTTGATTATACCCCTTCATCACAAGGCGAGTCTTATGCCTTTCTATCGAGCCATCAGCCTTTCGCTTTATTTTGAGAACCCACTTGTTCCCAATAGCTCTGCGTCCTTTTGGAAGATCAACCAGTTCATAGACTTGGTTTGATTTCATTAACTCCATTTCCTCTTCCATTGCATGAATCCATTTTTCCTTACTAGGGCAATTTAAAGCCTCATTAATATTTCTTGGCTCATCCTCATCTTGTGGAGCAACCATAAAAGTTTCCCCTTCAATGTCAAAACGTCGACGGGGAATACTTTGGCGACTTGTTCGCCGTATGGGAGATAGTACACTTTGCACATTATTCCCCATTATGCTCCCACTTGGATTAGATAATGATAATGTCGTCTCATTATGTGGTTGTAATTGAGAATGAATTGAATTCAATTCATCACTTCTCATATTACTCCCACTTGGACGAACTCCACTAATATCATTATCTTGATCCAAGGTTTCAAATAGGGAGTGATCTTCCCCTATTTTGCTCTTATACCAATGTTGGGATTAACGGATCCCCAAAACCCGGATTCGACACTAAATCGAACCCCTAAAACGAATGCGGAAGACAAGCCCAGGAAAATCACATATCACCGATCCTAAATCACACCATGGATTCGAGCGTACCTTGTTAGCCACATATTAAACACCGACGCCGACGTGAGGAAGAGAATTTAGCCATGTTCGATCCGATGACGCCAAATCGTGGTTGAAGGGAAGAAAAACGTTGCCAGAGCCTTACTATTTTCCTTTTTTTTTTTTTTTTTGGGAGAGAGAGAGAGAGAGCGAGGGGGAGAGGGAGACGTACGTACGTTCTAATTTTCCAAAAGGTGCGTTATTCCTCTCTCTCGTCCCTTTTATACGTCCCTCCATGCACAGGCCCTATTCCTATGGGCCGGGCTTTTAGGCCCAACATGGGCGGACGGGCCTTAAGCCCATCACTAATAAAACCATCAAGGCGCAAATTTCTGTACGGACAAATAGATGATGGTAAAGGACTATGAGTTCTACATGCATAACACAGATGACTTAGCTTCTCACCGTATATATGTCTTTCCTGAAGGATGAAGGAGGGTTTTAATGTGAGCCCATGTTGACATGTGGCCCTTAATTAAAGATTTTGTGAAGGATATAATATGAATTTCACATTATGGGGTAAGGTTCTATTTTCATTTAGAGAAAATGACATAAATAATTCATGAACTTTTATTTAATACGCATTGTAATCCGTGAACTTTTAATTTGTTCAATGTGATCTGACTTTTGATACATGTTCAATTTGATCTTTGTATTATATGATAATGTTCAATGTTGTCCTCAAATTTGAATTAATAAAAGAACAACATTGAATATTTTCATATAGTTCAGCAACTAAATTAAACTATATCAAAAGTCTAAGTACCACATTTAACAAATTAAAAGTTCAGAAACCATTACAGATTCAATTAAATTTCAAAACTCACTTGTATCATTATTCTTTACATTTACCCCAAGTACTCTTTCTTCTCCTTTCTTTTCATTGCCATTTATTGTTTCATATAGAATAAGTGCGGTAATTTTTATTAGGATTGTTTATCAGAGTTTAATTTATCAATTAATTAATTTCCTTCACTTGATTATAATGTGCGATTGAAGTTGACAGAAAAATCATCGTTACTTTCAGTTTGTACTTTGAAATAAAGAAATTCATAGATGCAAATTTTACAATAATGACGTTTAGACGAGATCTCCACATACTTTATATTTGCAAAAGAAAAATAACCTTCTCATTAAAAGAGTTCTTAAGTTTATTACTATAAAGAGACATTGTCTTCCCACGTGTTCTTGCGTTTATTACCATAAAGAGACCGTGTATGTTGTACTTTTCTTAAACTTAAAGGTAGTTGCATGTATTTAATTCCCATATTGAGTGACTGAAATTATACTCTTTTTAGTCATCAGCTGACGTCGGTCGACAGTGAAGTGCTTGCACTCCACGCAAAACGTTCCACGCCTTAACTTTAAGGTCATCGCTCACATGATAAATAACGTTAAGGTCATGACCTCGTCACTCAACCACTATCGCATTAACCTCTGTCAAACTTGTAGTCACTTAGTCCATCACATTGTTAGACAATCTATCACCCATCGACCACCCATTTTGGTCGGACGTTCCTAACAATTTGGTAATCACTCGAAGTCGAGGATTATTTTAGGGGCTCAACATCTTCTGAGTAAAGACAGGATTTCACTTTTTCAATTTATTCTTACGTTCTTTGAATTGTTTTTTCTTTCCAGTTATGCTAAAGGATTTCGACATTATGAAGGCAAAATCAAGTTTGGAATGGGAAGGTCAACATTCATCCAAATTCGAGAACTGAAATGATCACCGAATAATATATTTATGATTTTTTGGACAATTTTTGCCTTATTAATGCCATGTTCCCACATACGCATTTTGGACGTGGTTGGTAACAAATGTACAGAAACAGTAACATTTGACTTGGCTATCATTAATAAGTGGTTTGTCAATGTAATTGAAGAGTTTCAAATATCGTCATTCAAATTAGATCAAACTAATGGAGGGACTTGATTGCATCACTCTAACAAGCTTTATAACTTAACTGCAATATTTGAAAGCTTATTATAACTCGTGATCATTAATATCAACTACATGGACGTGTATGAAGGGCACACTAATGTTGAGTCCGTGGACGGGGTTGGATTATGACTAGACCGACTTCAGATGGGGACAGCTAAGGCAGTTCGGCATCGTTAAACTGCCGAGAATAGGTTCGTGCTTTTGGCTGACGGGAATGACAAGAAGGGCATTGTGGTGGTGTTAGGTTTGCCGGTTTCAGCATGAGTTGGTTCAAATGTAAATTCACAAGCCATGAACAGCTTTGAAAGAGGTCGCTTATCCTTTCAGTAATGCCTTATGCCACATGCATGTTCATTGTTCGAGATCAAACTAATGAAATACGCTTCCTTTTTTTCTTATTTAAAGCTCCAACCCTTTAAAGTTATACCAACCCCTTGTAAAAAAGCAATTTCTTTTCTCTCTTTTGGTAAACTATAGCTATCAAATTTCTCGATAATCGCCTGACTATTGTCGTTGCACATTCCTCCCAAATAATAAAACAAATAAATTACTCGAAAGGGATCTGTGATGCGGCTATTTCATGCTAAATGCCAGAAGTCAAGAAGCCACAACACAAGTTCTGGATCTGCGAAGAGAGGCCAAATCCAAGTGTTTCGTCTCTAGCGTCCCCAGTTCTTAGAGGTATGCGGGATTTCATCAGAGTTTGAGTCGGGTTTGTATTTCATTAGGCCAAGGAAAAACATTACTACCACCAGAGCTCATGTATGCTCTATTTTTGGGCAGTCTACAAAGGATTCGTTCAGCATGTATAACCTGTTAGAATATTTAATAGACCACATCATCATTTAACAGATTAAATCTTCTAGAAAAGTTGGCCCTTATTTGCTGCCCTTGTTGTATACTTCCACACTCAATTCTAAGCCAAATCCATCCTAGGCATTAGGAATAGTATTAGAATATTGACATATTAAACCAAGTTTTCATCAGTGGTTTAAGCTTTTAAAATATTTGGCAGTATCCTACAATTTGACATTATTGAGTTGTTGTAATACGTATGTTTGACAAGCATATTGTGTAGGAATATGCCCTACATAGATTGTCAACTACAGGTTAATACTGCGCCCAGCAATTTAAACTTTTGCATTGCTTTTGCTATCATGAAACCACATTGAAGTTTCAATCTCCATACCCCATTTTGAAATTCATCTCGCCTGTGAATGTGTTCTCCCATATTTTTCCTATTCGTGTTACGAGTGAGGATGAGTTATTAAATTCCACTTTGAATCTGTGTGCATATTTGCAAGATGTACAGAGGTTTTATTAACATGTGGCCTGTCTTTATGTAACAACTTTGTATGTACTTCTCAGTGCAATTTTTTTTTTTCTCAATAAAGAGAGCAGGACATAAATTTCCAGGCTTCTCCTATGGAGGCAACCGCCAAGAACAACGTCCTCATAATAGAAAGATCAAGTCCCGCCATGGTCCAACCGGAATACGAAACACCTGAGGGTTCCATTTTCTTAACTAGCATCGATCAAGTGGCTGTTGTACACGTGCCATCTGTTTATTGTTTTGACAGGAGCGATGCAAATGTGGTAGACGTGATTAAGCAAGCTTTGGCCAAAGTTCTGGTTCATTACTATCCACTTGCAGGGAGATTAGCTATAAACTCTCGAGGGAAGTTGGTTGTTGATTGCCAAAACAAGTTAGGAGTCCCATTTGTGGAGGCAATAGCTGATTGTAACATAACAAATCTGGGTGATGTGAGAATTCTTGATGGTGATGTTTTAGGTAAGCTTGTTTATAAAGAGCCTACGCAAGATAAACTTGAAGCAGCTCCCCTTCTAACTGCACAGGTAAGGAACAATCTTTTTTTGCGTTATTTGTTTCAGTGATGCTTGAGAGTGCTTTCTAGTTTATGCGCTTAAATATCATAAAAACATAGCCACTTATTCATTAGTAACTTTCTCGAAGCCATAAACTAGAAAGTAACTTTCTCAATACAATGATAAACTTTCAATTCTGAGAACTGGTAATTGTCCATGCGACTTTCCCATAAAAAAAACAACTAGAGATAGTGACTTTTCTTAATTGGGGTCACTTGTCTTTCTAACGTCTCAATAAGGAATAATTCTTCGATCCACCAGGTGTCAGGGAATTAAATATTGCTGGATAAAATGGGTTAACTCTAGCCAAATCTTTCGCTTTTTCATGGAAGAAAATCGAGATAATATGGCATGGATCAACTACATCGACCCCGAATCCTTTTACACCATTGAATCCGGTGGCTCTCACCAAATGTAGGACTTCATATGGCCATAAAGTGCATAAACTCAATCCATGCAAGAACTTTTTCCAGATACTTACTTGTTCTGCATTTTTGAGTTAGAAATGTTATTAACTCTAAAGACAAATCACAGGTGACCAAATTTAAATGTGGAGGTTTTATTTTAGGGGTTTCGCTTAACCACTGCATAGCGGATGGTATATCAGCAATGGATTTTATGAACGCATGGGCTGAAATAGCAAGAGGCAAGCCTTTGTCCCGTGTCCCTTGTCATGATAGAACCATCATAAGTGCAAGGTTTCCTCCTCAAATCACCGGTCCTTACGATGACTTTGTTCAGATAACTGATGTTTCAAACATGAAGGCATTATATGAGGAACAACAATTGGTATATAAATCCTTCTTATTTGATGCGGAGAAGCTGGCAGCCTTAAAAAGAATGGCAACAAAAGACGATCAGGTAAATTTCTATCTTATGATAATGGATCGGCCGCAATTCATAGACATCTTTCTGTAATACACACATCAAGTCACAGTTAGTTCCAACAAAAATCCAAATACACCCTGATAAATTTCCAATTGAATTAATTGCACTGCAACTTGTAAATAATAAGTGCAACTAAAAAGTATACATCAATGAGATCTTTTCTTCCCTAAATTTAGTTTTGATTGTCCAATATATATAGAATACATACATGTTCAATTTCAGAAAATATGATATAGACCACTAGCATGCACATTCCTTGCAATCTCACTGATTTCGACTGTCATGTTATTTGTAAATATATGAATCTATTGACACATGCATATGACTTGCGCTTTTAGCCCTCAAGTAAGCCTTATGTGGATATTTGGTCACCAAAAATGGAATCTGTTCATCTTGTGCAACAGGTAACGAGCAGATGCAGCAGCTTCGTAGCACTTGCAGCTTTTGTGTGGCGGGCTCGAAGCATGGCCCTCAACATGAAACTTCACCAACAAACAAAGCTTCTTTTTCCAGTTAACTTCAGATCCAGGCTAAGAACACTACTGCCTGACGGATACTTTGGGAATGCCGTGGCTATGCCTTGCTGTCTCTGCACCATGGGAGATTTGATTGAGGAGCCAATCTCTGCTTCTGTGGAAAGAATAAAGAAGGCGATTGAGAGTGTGACTGAAGACTACATACGATCAAAGATTGACTTTCTGGACATGCATCGATTTGAGGGATTCCCTACGGGCACACTAGTCATAAATTCATGGACGAGTCTCGAGCATGGCAGCACGGACTTTGGGTGGGGAGAGCCGAGGTTCGGGACTGGTGACGTATCAAGCTTAACCTGCTTGTTTATGGCAGAAGGGAGAGAGAAGGGCATTATGGTGGTGTTGGGTTTGCCACTTTCAGCCATGGATACCTTCAATAAGCTCGTTTGTGATTTGAATGGAGCTTAGTACTAAAATTGGCATTCAAAACCAGTTTACGAAATGTTACCAACTATCTCGAATGGAATCTATCACAACTCTTTTAATAAATAATTTTCAAGAATTTAGTCTTGAATACGTAAAATAATCTGTCGGACTACCGCATACATCTTGTGACTTGTCATGTTTTTCAGTTTTCATTGTCCAAGACCAATTTAATAAGAAGATTATCTTTTCTGCTTGTCGCGAAGCTTCACTTTCCTTTCATCGCAACTTTTTGAGGGCGATGTTCACCCCCTTCCAGGTGCCGATCATAGTTGGACGCAGGCTTAGACACTTATCTTTTCCCTTTTTCCTTTTTTGGGAAACTTCAGTGTCGATCGGGAGAGAGCTTTTGAATGAGCATCATGGGAAATCCGACCAAAAAAAAGCATAAAAAATGTGCTAATTTTTTATAGTGTTTAATTTATCAATTAATTAATATCCTTCACTTGATTTTATTGCGTAATTGAAGCAGACAGAAAAATGATCCTTACATTTAGTATCTTGAAATAGAGGAATTTATTAATAAAATACTTATAATTAGTACATATTTATCAACTTAATTTTATAGAAGAGATGTGCAGATACTTTTGTCAATTCGGCAAACAAAAACTACCTTCTAATTTAAAAAGGGAAAAAGAATATACGATAACTCTTAACCCGAACGGCATTATCACCCATTCAAAGGTACAATAACTTTTGGACACCTAAAAGTTGTTTTAGACACATCCACTTCTGCTTTTTTTTTGGTTGGTCACTTCTGCTTTAAATATATGGTTGTACCATGCATATAAGCAATAGAATTTAATTTCCCCAGGCTAGGTCGATTAACATATCAACGATGGGCATCGTATATTTCATCCTTTGGTGTTGCCCCATGAAGATATTTGAAGTCGATTCATACTCGACTTCCCCTTTTCCTTTTTCAAAGGGACAATGTTGACAGCCATTTAACATATGAAGCTATCCTTATGATTCCTATTCTAATTAGACGTTTGATTTCTTCTTTTACTTTCATAACTACCTCTAAAACAAATGGCCTTCAAGGCCATTTATGTGAATTAACCAATTTTAAACTGCAGCTATGTGATGTAAAATTAACGTGGAAACACTAACAAATCTTGTAATTTAAGGCAATACGAAATCACCAGAAAAATAAATGAGAAATAATAAATGATTCCAATAATTTATGTGGTTTTGTTCGAGTGTCAGTACCTACACTTACATAGACAGCCGGCAGCAAATAATTTACTATAATTAGATAATCAAAGTTAAAATCGCTCACACATTCAAGTATTTCCTACATCCATATTAAGCCTCAACTCTCAATGCTTACAAATAAACAATTCAATTGGATTTAAGACTCAAAGCACAAATCACTAGTTGTTCAAGCCTAAGCAAGAGATCTATGCATGGCTTCTTCAAGAAACGTCATGTACAGCACCTCTTTGGGGACTAAACCTAAGGGTACCTTTATTTGAGCAACTTAAATAAAAGGATGTGTTGGGAAATCCCCTATATTGTTTTGATGATGACAAAAACAATCAAAGGCTGCTAATGTGTATATTGGTTGAGTATTACCATGTGATATATACACAAGCCACAATGCATATGGTGTCCTAATCAAGTGTGATCTTGAGTGTTTTGTGACAATCGAGAATGCTCTACCAATATTTGAGGTGAACAAGGTAACATGCATCAAAATGTCTACAAGCTGGAAGGATTCACAAGGTGAACAAGCTAGAAGGACCTTGATCAAGGGAGAACAAGTCGAAAAGAATAAAGATGTTTGTGATGGCTTGAAAGAATTAAGATAAGGTGAACAGTTCGATGGACCTTAGTCATGGTGAATAAGCCTAGAACTATCATGTTTGTTGGAGCTTGGAAGAATTGCACTTGTGGAGGTGAATAGCTTAGTAGAGTCACAATCATCAATATACTTGAAAGGACCAAAAGATTGAAGAGTAGTGGATCATAATCAGGATTACATATTATTGGCTAGAGTGGTTCTTTTCAAATGAGGTGGAAGACTATAACAAGATGATCTTGGTGACTTTATTGAAGATGAAGAATCGGTAGTGATGCTGATGTCCTTAGAGGTCTTTGGAAGTCAACTCAATTAATTAGTGAAGACAAACAATCCTTGGAAGTTTTTGAAAGCTAATGAAGTCAAGGGGATCATTGGAAAATTGGTTACATGTCTCTCCGCACCATTTCGTTAGTGGATGGTATCAACAAACTGATGATAATTAGTGGTCTTGAATATGGGTAAAGTAATATGCTAATATCAAGTCCTGAAAGGTGATGGTCAAATGCTTTTCTAATTGGAACATTGATCAAGATGTAACAAGTCGTTACAAAGGCTTGGAGTCAACATTAGAAACGAAAAAGATGAATCAAAGAAGTTATGGCAATTTGACAAGAGACACACTCTGACAAAAGTAGTCCAACTATAGAAGCAGTATGACTAGTTTAGGAGACTGCCACTATCAAAGGGAGCCATTCTAATGCTAATGAGCGATTGAGAGCATGATAGAACCAACAGCTACTTCATAGAGATGAGATGCAAACTGTCATCCAAGGTTAGATGGCTATATGTTCAATTTAAGAGAAGTAGTGAAGTTGGCTAGAAACGAATAAATTGAATTTGGAGCCCTTAAGTCTTTTTCTTTGTTTTGTAGCAGCTGCGTTATTGATTATATCTCTATATAGTGCTACTAAGTTATAAATCATAGTAGAGTCAAATGTACAAGTGTAAGACCAATGGTTGTGGATTGAAAGTGTGATTAATCACATGAAAAAAACAATACTTACCAATTATAACTTACAATACTAATTATTAGTAAATTCCAACCTTATAACCGTTAACTTGAAGAATGCACGTAAATTTGGGATAAAGCTGAACCCCTATAAATTTATGTGTACTTTCTTTTATTTCTTTGTTATTAGTACCATTCTTGAATACTTATCTGTTCATCAATAGCACTCCTGGTTATATTAAATTATTTCTATGTCTGTTAAGTTTAATTTTGTTATAATCCGCAAAAGTCATTCGTAGTTTTCATCCAATATATTCATCTCCTGGTTGTAGTGTTAGTTTCAATTTTAAAAAGAAAACCAAGGACGTCCTTTGTAGGGCACGACTTTTTGAGAAAGTCCAAATCTTGGTCAACCAATCAAGCTTGGATGATTTTTTTAAAAAAAAAAAATATCACATATCTTGGGCCCCTTGGTTTCGTTTTCTTTTTTTATTTTTGACCGTACAGAAGCTCCTTTCTTGATATTCTCTACGTGGTCAAACTAGCATCATTACCCAACCAAATAAAAACAACTCTCAAAATATATATTTATGTGTCCTTCAGGAGATGCTTTGGATATCTTTCTTATGGTAATAAATCGATTTATATCCTCAAATTGTGCCGAATTTTGTGTACGGTTCAAACTCAAAACGTTAATTTAATAGTATGTTCTGTCAAATCTTTCTCTAGACCTAACGTTTCATGAGAATTTCATTTAAAATAATCTCTATATTCTTTTAGAATGATCGGCTAACTCATTCTTGAATTCTTCTTTCAACAAAGCACTGATGTCTTAGTGCACTTTATTACTTCCTCTCATAATTGATTATGTTGAATGGGATGATCGGTGTGAATTTTGGTAGGTTTTTTTTCCCTTCATTTGTTGTCCTTATCACCGTTTAAGATCAATTTGATCAAATGAGATTTTGCTTGTGTAATGGTTCAATTTCCTTTTCTATTCCAAATTAAAATTAATAGAACCAACTATAATTTTCTGCTTTCTAACTTGGGCTAACGTTCATGTGCAATCAGGCAATTAGGCAGCTGCAACGCAGCATAAAGAAACGCCGATGCCTTTTATTGGTCAAATTGTTGCAGATTCAAAGACCATTCAATCGCAATTGTAGTCCATAAAGTCTCTCTTAGCTATTACAAAGTGAACTAAAAAAAGGTTTTGGATGGAGCCAAATCTCAATTTTAGTTAAGTCATCTTCATGGTTATGTTAACACATTCCTATTAAATGCTAGCTTTGGCAAGGAGAATTATCAAAAAGTGCTAAACCTATTATAATTGTACTAATTCAATCATAAATATTTTTTGTCAATTAATTTATAAACTTTTTACAATTTTACTAATTCAATCCTTTTGATCAATTTAGATTGGTTAATACTGACACGGACGTCAATTGTCTTATATAGTACGGTTGTGCCAATTCACATATTGAATGATTAAAAGTATACTCTTTGAAGTGCTTGCACTCAACGCAAAACATTCAACACCTTGACAATAAGGTCGTTGCTCACATGATAGATAGCTTCATTTATAATAACTTCATTTATAACCCATCTGATTTTTCATAATTTATTTAAGTGATAAACAACACTGTCATGGCCGCGTCACTCAACCACTATCGCATGATCCTCTATCGAACTTGTAGTGACTTGATCCATCTCCTTGTTAGACAATTTATCACCCATCGACCAACCATTATTGCTCCGACGCTCCTAACAATTTGGTAATCACTCAAACTCATGGATTATTTTAGGGCTCGACAGCTTATGAGTAAGGACACATTTTTTAATACCTTTTTGTTTGGTCGAGTGCACTTTTCGAATTGCAATCTTTTACGCCTAATAGTGCATGACATTACGAATCCACTAACACGATTGACAAAACGGCAACGTGAAGCTATGTCAACGTGATCCCCTGCCTGGAGTACGTGATCTCCAACGTGTTTTTTGGCTGGCGGGAAAGACTGGAAGGGGATTGCGGTTGCTTTGGGTTTGCTGGATTCGATCATGATCGCTTTCCCCCAGGCTGGTCCAGATGGAAACTCACGAGCCATGAATAGCTTCGAAAGAGAGATTGCTTGTCATTTTAATAGTGCTCGCCAGTTGGAGATCATGTCAATGAAATGCGCTTGCTTTTATTATTTGAAGCTCAACCCTTTTTTTAATTATTAATACGAAGTTATATCAACCCTTTGTTAGGCTACAACTTCTTTATCCTATGGTCAAATATTTATCAATTTCTTTTGGGATTAATGCCTGGTGCGCTTGTTATACCAAACAAAAAAGTATTGATTAAAATACTATTGTTGGTGCACATTCCTTCCAAATATAGTAAACAAATAAATTACTCAAACTGGAATCTGCGAAGCAACTAATTCGTACTTAACGCCAGAACTCGAGAAGCGACAACCACAAAATCTGGACCTGCGAAGAGAAGCCAAATCCAAGTGTTTCATCTGTAGTATCTCCCGTTCTTAAAGGTATGTGGGTTTTCCTATGACTTTGAGTCGTGTGTGCATTGCATTTGGACAAGGAGAAAAAATCATTATTATTTTAGTCTTAACCTTATTGTATGGATTCCAAGTCGGTCTTAAATGTATAAGTTGTTCCAATATAATCCTAGACTTTGTAGGAGAATTCCAATGCAGTCCTACCGAAGAAAACTCGCCTGAAATTACTAATGCGACAGTCCAGTCGTTGCTAATATACCACATTAAAAGAAAAATAAAAAGGAAAATGAAAATAAGTTTCGTTGTTTTGAGTGAAGGGATCTACATCAAATTATCAGCATACCACGTGGGATGGTCAACAATGACTGTGCCAACACACTAGCAATTTCAGGCAAGTTTTGCACTTGGAGGACTATATTGAAGTTTTCTTAAAAGGTTTAAAACTAAATTTGAATATTTGAAAGGGCTTAGGACTGAATTGAAACCCATAGAATAGATTTAGGACTCAAATAGTAATTTCCCTTACCCAAAGTTCGTGTATAGCCCTATCTTGGTGCTGTATACGTAGGATGGGTTTGGCACGCATGGCCAATATGTTGTAACATGTATGTGTAGGAGTAACCTACATAGATTGTCAAGCGCAGGTTTATACTCTGCCCAACAAGTTAAACTTTTGAATTGGTTTTTCCATCATGGAACCAGAGTGATAATTCAATCTCTATGCCCCATTTTGAGATTCATATCGCTTGTGGATATGTTCTTAACTCATATTATTCCTATTCCTCAACTCCTTATGGTTTTTCTTTCGTGTGATTTGATATCATTCCAAGTTAGGAGTGAAGATGAAGTTATTCAATTCCACTTTGAATTTGTGTGTATATATGCAAAGACATATAGCGACTTTATTTATGCGTAGCTCTCCTCTATTTATCAACTTTGTTTGTACTTCTCAGCACATTCTTTTCTTTTTATTTTCAACAAGGAGAGCAGATCATAAATCTCCAGACTTCTCTAATGGAGGCACCCGCAAAGGAGAACATCATAAAAGTAGAAAGATCTAGCCCCGTCGTCGTCCTACCAGAATATGAAACACCCGAGGGTTCCATGTTCTTAAGTAGCCTTGATCAAATGGCTCCCGCAATCGTGCCGACCGTTTATTGTTTCGACAGGAGTGACGCAAATGTGGTAGACGTGATTAAGCAAGCTCTGGCCAAAGTTCTGGTTCATTACTATCCAATTGCCGGGAGATTAGCCAAAAACTATTGTGGGAAGTTGGTTGTCGATTGCCAAAAGAAGTTAGGAGTCCCATTTGTGGAGGCAACGGCTGATTGTGACATCAAAAATCTTGGTAATTTGATAATTTTCGATTCTGATGTTTTAGGTAAGCTTGTTTACAGAGATCCTATGGAACATATACTTGAAGTTGCCCCTCTTCTAACCGCACAGGTCAGGAACAATCTTCTTTTTTATATTTATGCTTGAGAGTGCTTTCTATTTGGTTTTTTTCCCCATTAACATGATAGTGAATTTGTTTTAGTAGGCTTAATCTCCGTTCGTTTCGCGGAAAATAATTTGTTAGAAAAACGTTTTCCAGATTTTTGACGTTCGTTTTATGGAAAATGAATTCCTTGGGGAAAATGTTTTCCATTTTTGAAAAGTGGAAAACATTTTTCTCACTTGATCTTTCTTACTTCACACTTCTACAAATCTTCACTTCCTCCTCCCATTTCTTCTTCTTCTTTTCTTTTTTTATTTGAATTATTTTTAAAATTTTATTTTTTCTTTTTTAATTCGAATTATTTTTAATTTCCTTTTTCTTTTTTTTTTTTTCTTTTTTCTTTTTCTTTTCTTTGTTTCCCATCTTCTTCTTTCTTGGCTAGTCGTCAACCATCGCCAGGCAAACCTCAAACTCGTCAATCTCAAGCTCACGCTCGTTGATCGGCAAGCCTCGAGCTCGACACTCACGCTCGCCAACTGGGAGCGACAAGCCTCTTGCTCGTCGGTGAGCTCGAGGCTCACCAATGGCCAATCGTGGGCCATCGTCGTGGTCGGCGACTGGCCAAGAAAGAATGAGATGGAAAACAAAGAAAAAGAAAAAGAAAAAAATTAATAATAGATTTTTAAAATTAAAAAATAATTAAAAATAAAATTTTAAAAATATGAAAAATCCATTTTTAAAAATAAAATAAATGAAAAAGAGTATATGAAGGAAAATATTTTCCTTACCGAATAGCAAAAATATTTTCCATTTCATTTTCAAGTTTCATCCGAACACCGGAAAATATTTACATTTTCTTGGAAAATGACTTCCGTAAAATATTTTCTAGAAACGCCATATTTTCCGTGAAACGGACGGAGCCTTAATTCAAATTAAATTAGTAACTTCTCATATCATAAAAACTAGACAATAATAGTAACTTTCTATTTATAATAAATAGGAACTTTCAGTTGCTTTTGCATTGGGTAATTCCTTCTATGCATTTAGTGACTTTTCATCTGATAATATCTATATAAATTTAACTAGTGTTTTCTCCATTTAATTGATGGAGAACTTGATTCTTTTTCTTTTTTTTTCTGTTGGCAATGGAACCACTATCAAACTGTTATTAGAACCACTGGGATTCACCCCAGTGGCCACCCTTCCAATATGGAAGGGGAATATTGGAAGGGGATGTGAAGGGTTCAAATCATCACCTTCTCAGGGGGGATGGGGTGGGAACGCGTAAGTTTCAAGAGTGGGTTTCGACTCCCACGCGCTGTAAGAGGCGGGGCAAAAGTCGAGAGTGAGTGTAGAGTAGAATAGAGTAAAGGCTGACAAAAAAAAACTATTATTAGTAACTTTTCTTTAATAATTTTTTTCAAGTAGAATTAGTATATTTTTAATTTTTATATAAATATCATCATTTCTAGTTAGTTTAGTCATTGGTCCACTTAATTAGTATCTCTCTCAATGACAACAAATATTTCGAAGGAGCCTCTCCATGTGTCCAAGAGTAAAAAGCAACTTTCTCAATGCTTGAAATTAAAAAGTAACTTTCTTAACACAATGATAAACTTTCGATAATCAATGACTTATAAAGTATCCATGCTGATAGTAACTTACCCATAAAAAAAGTAGAGAGAAATTAACTTTTCCTAATTGGTAGAAACTTATCTTGCTAAAATCTCAATTGAGATTCATCAAATCCATCTACAGTGTATCGAGTCTAGGCAAATCTTTCCCCTTTTCAAGGAAAGAAGCTAGTGATATTATGGCATGGGTCAAGATCATTCACCCTAAATCCATTTGCCCCAACCACCGAGGCTTGCCTTAATGGAAAGAAGCTAGTGATATTATGGCATGGGTCAAGATCATTCACCCTAAATCCATTTGCCCCAACCACCGAGGCTTGCCTTAATGGCCACCCTTTCCACTTGAAAAAGAGAGATGGTAGGTTTGATTCCCCATCTTCTAAGGGAGCTAGGGTGGGAACGTATGAATGAGAGAGCAAAGTTTCGTAACCTACGCACATCATACAACATACATAGTAGCTTATAAAATAGATATTGGATCAAACCAAAAAAAAAAAAAAATCCATTTGCACCATCGAATCCAGTGGTTCTAATTGAGTGCAAGACTTCGAATGTACAAGGAGGTTTTATTTATTCGTGAAAATGATTAATTCGAAAAATATCTTCCTAAAAGCAATCGTTTGTATCGCTTGAAATTATTTGCCCATAACAAATATTTTCATTATCAACAGCAATTTATATCTAAATATTTTTATGGATAATGAAAATGTTTTTAATTCATTTATATTTGTAAGCCATATAAGCAATTACTTTAAAAATAATAATAATTTACAAATCATTCATTTTCCGCGAAACAAACTGAGCTAAAGTGCATAAACTCAATCAATGCAAGAACTTGATCACATATTCATTTGTTCTGCATTTTATGTTGAGATATTATTTACTATGGAGACATGTCACAGGTGACGAAATTCAGATGTGGAGGTTTCACTTTAGGGATCGCACTTAGTCATTGCATGGCAGATGGTGTGTCGGCAATGAATTTTATGAACGCATGGGCTGAAATAGCAAGAGGCGAGCCTTTATCCCTCGTCCCTTGTCATGATAGAACTGTCCTAAAATCAAGGTTGCCTCCTCGAATCACCGGTCCTTACAACGAGTTTGTTCATATAAGTGATGTATCAAACATGACGGCATTTTATGAGGAGCAACAATTCGTACAAAAGTCTTTCCACTTTGATGCTGAGAAGCTGGCCATCTTAAAAATAATGGCAACAAAAGATGAACAGGTGAATCCTTATATCGTAATTATAGGTAGTGTCAATTCATAGATAACTTTGTTATACAAGTTCATTCACAATTAGTTCCAAAAGAATTCCGAATACACCCAATATTATACCAAAATACATTTCCGATATATATATGACTTATATTTACAGCCATCGATTATGCATTACATGAATATTTGGTCGCAAAAAGTATCTACTCATCTTGAACCACAGGTAACAGGCAGTTGCACCAACTTCATAGCACTTGCAGCCTTCGTGTGGCGGGCTCGAAGCGTGGCCCTCAAGATGAAACTTCACCAACAATCAAAACTTCTTTTAGCAGTCAATTTCAGGTATAGGCTAACACCACCATTGCCCGACGGCTACTTTGGGAACGCCGTGGCCTTGCCCTGTTGTCTCTGCTCGGTTGGAGAGTTGATTGAGGAGCCAATCTCTGCTTCCGCGGGGAGAATAAAGAAGGCAATCGAGAGCGTGACGGACAACTACATTCGGTCAAGGATCGACTATTTGGACATGTATCAATATGAAGGATTTCCTCTGGGCACTCTAGTAATAACTTCATGGACAGGGCTCGAGTATGGCTACACAAACTTTGGTTGGGGAGAGCCGACGTTTGGGATGGGTGACCTACTAAGGGAAACCTGCTTGTTTATGACAGAAGGGAAAGAGAAAGGCATTACGGTGGTGTTGGGTTTGCCCCTTTCAGCCATGAATACCTTTGAGAAGCTTGTTTGTGATCTGAACGAGGCTTAGTACAATAATATTGTTATTCAAAATTGGTTTACAAAGTATGACCAACTACAAGTGGATCATCATATTCAACACCTGAATGGAATCCATCATTTTATTTAATAAATCAATTTTACGGGTTTAGTCTTGAATTTCCAGATAATTCTTAATATATCTCGTAACTGCCCATGTTTGTTTTTCGTCACCATTGTCCGGGACAAATTTAATAAAACATTCTCTCCACCATCACCACTTTTCATGATCAACAATCACCCCTCTTCATGTCAACAATCACTCTTTGTTATATCCAACAATCATCTCTTTTCATCATAATAAACAATTTCAACAACTACTACCCACTTACAGGGAGGTCAGTCAAAGACTCTCGAGGGAGGATGGTCATTGATTGCCAAAGAAATTAGGAGTTCCCTTTGTGGAGGCAACAGAAAATCGTGACATTGAAAATCTGGCTGATGTACGAGCAATTAATTTTGAGGATTTAAGAAAGGTTGTTCACAAAGATCCTACCAAAAATATACTTGAAGTTACACCCCTTCTAACTAGGAATTTTAAAAAGAAACGGCTGAATTGAAATTCAAAAACAACTCAATTTGTCATGAGACTCAGGCCGAAATCACTGTATGTTCAAAAATTCCCTCTTTTTCATGCGTCCCCAAGGTGCTCTTTGTTCAGCTCGTCAGATGTCACTGTGTCGCATAAAAAACCCAGAGTTCTCTTGTGGCATCGAAACATAAATTGTGTGTTCTCTAAGGAATTTCACCCGAGAGTAGTGGGAATTTCACGCACAAAATTCCATCAACCGTTGGAACTTTTGTAGTTCACATCCGGTTGATTTTATTTATGAATTCAAACTCAATACATAATTTAACATCACCATTAGCGATCATGTTAATGAAATATGCTTTCCTTTCTTACTTAAAGCTCTAACCTTTATTTCATAATAAACAGATAGGTATTCCCAACCTTTGTTAGACCATAATTGCTTTGCTCTCTTCTTTTTTTTCCTTCTTTTTTTCTTTTTTGGTCTCTTCGGTGAAACACACACACATATATATATTATCCCACGGTCAACTTTTATATATCAAGCTGCTATTTTTATTTTTCTTAACTAAAGTGCCCAAGCGCACATGTTATGCATGTGTCACGGTCCGTGAAATTTCTCGTACTCGTGACACTTGTGAGTAGTGCTTGGAGTTATCGAGTGAATAGTGAGGATGCAAAGGAGACAAACATAACTGGTCTGTGGAAGTGGCGTCAGAACGGTTGGTGCTAGAAATTATAGGATAAAATGATTATATCACTTAGGAGCTTTGAAAGCATGATTGGCCTCCTGTGCATAGATGGTCTAAAGCTAATGCCGCTCTCCTAACGAGGTCATGGCAGGCCGAAACCAGTTGTTGAACTTAGAGAGATATGCTATCTCACTCGATGGACTAGACACCCGAGCGAAGCTGGGTGTGGTACAATCTTATACAGAGAAGCTATTCACCGTATTGTTCGCTGGAACAACTATAGAAGGAAGGCTGGCCTGGCGAATTCTGCTCGCCAGGCACTGCACGAGTCTTTCCGCAACCAAGGAAACTATCGACCCGTGAGACATGCATGACCTTGCAAAATGGCGCGGGTGGAAGGTCAACTTTCGTCCAAACAAAAAGCTTCACCGTGAAGTGAATGGCACGCTATTTCAACATAGATGTCAGTAACTACCGAGAATTATCTTAATAGCCACTCTTCTTATATGAAAATAGGAGATAGGGAGTTTGATTCCCTATCTTCTCAAGGTACTTGGAGTGAAAATGTTTAGCTTTAGACGTGGGATTCAACTTTAGTTTTAGATATGGGATTCAACTCATATGCTTTACAAAAAAATAGGACAAAAGTCTGAAAGTGAGTTGAAAATTAAAAAATAAAAAATAAAAACATAGATGTCGCTAAATAGTGGGAAGGCTAACTTATTGATGGGCCATAGATGATGTTTACCAATAGACGTTGAGTCGTCACTCCTTCATACAAAATCCTCTTCGAGTCGTCACTCCTTCATACAAAATCCTCTCTCTCTCTCTCTCTCTCTCTCTCTCTGTGACAAAGCTGGTATGCAGAATCCAAGCGAAGCAAAGATAAGACTGCATTCTCAGGGAAAATACTGGGTAGAATAGTCTTAAGATGGATAATTTAGAAAGTGACACATGGCAACGTTGGGCTCACCTATTAGAAATTTTGAAATCCGCCCCCCTCCCCTCCCCCTCTCCATTGCTTTTTCGTTACTCTCCTGTTGCTGCATCAATTTCATGAGTTGTCTTTTTTTACCAAAAAAAAATTTCATGAGTTGTCTTTGAAAGAGCAATGAGTTGGCTGTGAAAGAATATATAAGCGTGTGGGCATGCGCGCACGCGCAAGCATGCATGTGAATGCCAAATCAAAAGGGTGTTGAAATTCTAATCAATTTTTGTCAAAATAATCTAGACTTCAACTAGGCTATAGAGAAATAGGTGGTAAAATAGGTAGAGGTGAGCATTGGTCCAAGGTCAATCCTGGATCAACCCTGGACTGGCCCAACCTTGCCGATCTGGTCTGGTTCCCAAGGAGACTGAGTCAGTTATTGGTCCTAGGATTCCTTGACCAGTACTATACGGGTTGGTCATCGATTCTGAGAGCTCATAGTCGATCTAACCCTCACTCTATATATATTATATAATATATTATTTATAATTTTTTATATAGAGAAAACCTTAAAATAAACAGTGTTAATAATATTAAACAACTCTTTAGTAAGGAGTTCAACTAATTTTACATTGTTCTTTAATAAATTAGATTTTTAATGTATTTTATGGCGTCAATAGTCATAATTTACGAAGAAAGAAAATGTTTTTGTGAAGAGTTCTCACGGCGTCCAAAAGAGCATAAATAGCTCCTTATGGCATTCTCCTCTAGTACTCGTTCTCTTCTGTCTTGTTTGTCATCTTAGTCTTCAATTTGCCAAAATCGAAATAAACAACTTCTCCGCTCGCCATTCGACACTCGTCTCACTCACTTTGGATCACTCGTGCCACTTGCCATTCGATACTCACTTGATTTGTTGCTCCCCACTCGACACTCGGCGCTCACCCCACTCAACCCTTACCGCTTGCATTTCTTAGTTGACCTCGCTCATCATCAAATCCATTAGGTTGGTCCGATCCTCGGTTGCCCTTTCAAGAGTACAAAAGATGAAATAAAAAATTATCGGTTAGTCCCAAGTTGATTCTAGAACCGGATCGAACCCATTAGGTCAGTCCAATCCTCAATCACATTTTCAAGGAGTACAAAAAATAAAATAATAAATTCATTTTTATTACTGCTTTTGACCCCGAACAGAGAATCGGAAACATAGAAAGGAAACGGTCCTATTGGAAACCCTTTCGTTGATTGCCAAGAAGTTAGGAGTTCCCTTTCTGAAATCTGGTCAATTGAATCAAACCAAACCCATTGAATCGGAATAAGTAAAACATAATCGTAACTCCTTCTGAACAGTCGCATTATTTTAACCGATGCTATGGTTAATTTTTTTTTTGTAAAAATAAATCCGAACTTTCCAATAAAAAAATAACAATTGTTTGTTAGTGCTAAATCTCATCCACACGTGCACTTACATCTTTTTTATGTGGGACACTATTTTTAATAACAAACTACCAATAATCCCCCACTTTGTTTGTAAAACAAAAATACAAAAATAAAACGTAAAAAATATACAATCAAAATTTCCGTACAATTAATATACATATGTAAAGGTCTCTTTTGATTAAACATTTAGTTAGTCCAAGTATCTTAAAAATCTGTTAAAGTATTAAGTAGCTCGACTTTAAACTTGTACTTTTAAATAATAGAATTGAATATACTGCATATATACTAATCTCTTGTTTCAACGAGAAGTTTTATATTACTCTGCACTATTATGGTCTTGTATTTGATCCTATTTCATAAGCTCTCTAGAAACCAATCCTAACTTTCATAAGAAACAACACAACTGCTAAACTTACTTCTACAATGTATTTCTATTATTATTAACACATTACAAATTTACACTATACTTCATTAAGAATTCAATTCAACCTATAAAAAACAAAACTGACGATATTGATTTCTTATATCAAGACTACGTCAATATCAAACAATCAAATTCAATAGCTTGTTCTTACCCATTAAACATTGTAACTAGTAATGTTCTAGAAAAATATTGGGTTACCATTACTATTGATTTTAAATGAAGGGTTTTAGCCCCCATTTATTATGAGGTCATATTTACCACATCTCCAGTTAAAGCTTTTGTCACCAGTCTGATACAAATAAAAAAAATGCTTTTAAAATTATATGCTACGCGATTTAATTCTAACATTTTGTTTGGGGGTTAAAAGTTAATCCAAAATTTTTATGCAATAAATAAATGACTGGATCGTCAAAATTTAGATGTCAACAACAATTTTTCAACGTAACCACATTGGCTCAAAGAATAACCCCATTATATTTTTAGCTTTAATACATAAGATAGTATCTACTTCTCCCAAATCTTTCATTTAAAAAAAATGTAAGTTAAATACTTTTTAAACTCATTAACTCTAGTGATATTGGTTCCAAAAAATAAGCATGCCAGCAATGTATAAGCACACTAAAACGCCATATCCTCTGGTGAAGTTAGAATATATATACTTATCTGCACTTGTGCCTTCTCCTTCTACAGAAGATATGCAAACTCAATTTTTTGAAGAATCACCACTTCCCAAGCAATGGTTTCTTTTCGCTGCAAAAGAATAACCAAAGTCTAAAATGGAAGCCGATAGAAATGGTCATTGTTAGGCGGGAAGTAGAAGCCAATCATCACCTCCTTCAGGTGCAACAATTTCGCATACAAGCCTCTTTTTTTACTCAGGTTGACAAAGGAAATCAGATTTGCGATTGAGTTTTCTGGAGGAAGCTTGATCCAAATGATTAAAATGTGTCTGATTCTCCACCGTACCGATTTCTGTTACTTGTTTCTTTGACACCCACGCTTGAAGTATCTCATCAATTTTAGGCTCAGGCAGAAGCCGCTTGTCCTTGATCTCCAAATAATGTTTGTGAGCTTCCTTTGATCAACATGATGTACATATCATAATTTGAATGGCATCCCATCTCCTTCTTTTTGTTAAGAGCTCGAACATTTCTTCCCTTTCATAGAGTCCAGCATCGACCATAAAAACTTCCCCAACTCCTTGCTTCTTTGGATATCGGCCTCGTTGGGCCCCAACTCTGAAATCGGTTTCGTAACCAACGTTGTGTGCAGCCCTTGGCGACAAATAAATGGCCGTAAAAGCCAATACCAAAGATCTCGACAAAACCAAGCACCCAGCAACACGCGCATACTTCTCCTTGTTAAAAATCAATAAATCAAGATCTGATTCCATTCTACCCTATTCGAAGAAAACCTGAGTACCAGTTCGTGATTTAGGTGCTCGCCGTGCAGAAATTGTCCGAGATTGTTGAGGGCGGCACAAAATAGGAGTGGGACTTCGTCTGCTTCCGGTCCTCGATCACAAGCTCAACGTCAGGGAGGCTTTTATAGGGTCAGTTCTTAGTCCCAAAAATGAAGCTTTTACTAGAAGCTTCGTGTTTGAAAATCTTCCTGCTGTGCACGTAGGATTTGTTCGGCATGTATGGCTGATGTATCGCAACATGTGTGATTGGCAACGCTTCTTGTGAACCCGCAACGTATTTGAAAGGTGTAATTTTTATCGTGCAGGAGGAAGCCCTCCATAGATTGACAATTACGGGTTTATATTCCGTCTAACAATTTAAGCTTTTGAAGTGACATTTTATTTTATTTTTTAATCTTAGAACCAGATTGAAGTTTCATTCTCCATGCTCCATTTTGAGATTCATACCGCTTTTGGATATAATCTTCCCCATATTTTTCCTGTTCCTCTACTCCTCATGGTTTTTCTTTCATGTGATTTGATATCATTCCAAGCTACAAGATGCATAGCGTTTTTGTTTACATGTGGCCTCTCTTTATGTAACCACTTTGTTTATAGTTCTCAGTGCAATTTTTTTCCCCTCAAGGAAGAGAGCAGGATCTGGAATATCTTATGCACCGATCTTTCTCCATCGGTATTATGTAAGACTCCGAGTTAATCTAGTAAATGTCAGTTCTTATCGACCAAAAAAAAAAAAAAAAAAAAAAAAGAAGAGAGCAGGATATAAATTTCCAGTCTTCTCCTATGGAGGCATCCGCGAAGAACAACGACCTAATAATAGAAAGATCCAGCCCCACCGTGGTCCTCCCAGAATACGAAACACCCAAGGATTCCATTTTCTTAAGCAGCCTTGAAAAAATGTTTCCCTCGATGAAGCGATCCATTTATTCTTTCGAGAGGAGTGACGCAAATGTGGTAGACGTGATAAAGCAATCTTTGGCCAAAGTTCTGGTTCATTATTATCCACTTGCAGGGAGATTAGCTAAAAACTCTCGAGGGAAGTTGTTTGTTGATTGCCAAAAGAAGTTAGGAGTCCCATTTGTGGAGGCAATGACTGATAGTGAAATCGAGAGTCTGGGTGATAGCAGACTTGTCAATTCTGATGTTTTAGGCAAGCTCGTTTACAGAGATCCTATGGAAGATATGCTTGAAGTTGCCCCTCTTCTGACTGCACAGGTAAGCAACAATGTTCCCCTTCTAAAGATCATAAGTACTTCTTTTTGCCGTTTTACTTGGTTTTCTCGATTACATATGATAATGAATTTGTTTTGGTAGAATTAATTCTTGATTGAACTAGTTGATGTTAGGTTCCAGATTTTTTAAGTTTGCTTACGATTTGAGAGATGATAATTTTCTATTTTCATATGACAAGTAATTTTCATATTAGAAAAACTAAATGGTAAATAGTAACTTTTTATATTGTTAATTAATAACTTTCTCAACATGACAGAGCGAGGCTCAAACTCGCCACATCTAGCGAGGTCAAGCCTTGCTTGCCCCTGAGAAATTTTTAAAGTAGGTTCAGTTATTGCTCCAATTTGTATCTCTCTCAATGACAAATCTATTTCGATGTACCATCTTTGTGTGCCCAAAAATAATGAATATTTAGCATCTTCTTCTTCAGAAACTTATTTTTAGAGTAAGTTCAGTTATTACTCCAATTAGTTTGTATCTCTCTCAATGACAAAAGTATTTCGACATACCCTCTTCGTGTGCCCAAAAATAATGAATATTTGGCATCTTCTTCGTTAGAAACTTTCTCATTGCCTTAAAAGTAGGAAACTATGGCAAATTATCAAATCCAATACCAACTTATAAATATACATACAGCTGTTAACTTACCCTAAAGATTAAAGACAGTGACTTTTCCTAGTTGGTAGAAACTTGTCTCGCTAAAGTCTCAACTGAGATTCATCAATTCCCTGGTATCGTGCCTAGGCAAATCTTTCCCATAAAGAAGTCGAGAGATTAGGGTATGGTCAAGAGCATCCACCCTGAAACCATTTGCACTGATAAATCCGGTGATTTCCTACGAATGCAAGACTTTAATGGACATATTTACTTGTTCTGCTTTTTATGCTGAGATATTATTTACCTTAGAGGCAAATCACAGGTGACAAAATTCAGATGTGGAGGCTTCATTTTAGGGGTTGCAATTAGCCATCACATAGCAGATGGGGTGTCGGCAATGAATTTTATGAACGCATGGGCTGAAATTGCAAGAGGCAAGCCGTTATCCCTGGTCCCTTGTCATGATAGAGCCATCCTAAAACCAAGGGTGCCTCCTCAAATCACGGGTCCTTACAACGAATTTGTTCAAATAAGTGACGTATCAAACCTCATGGCATTATATGAGGAACAACAATTGGTATACAAATCCTTCCACTTCGACGCTGAGAAGCTGGCGACCCTAAAAAGAATGGCCACAAAAGATGAGCAGGTAAATTTCTGTCTTATGATAATGGATAGGTGGCTATTCATGGACATTTTTGCATGATATACACGTCAACTCACAATTAGTTCCAAAAGAATTCCAAATACACCCAACCCTATATCAAGATAAATTTTCAATTGAATACATTGCTCTGCGACTTTTAAATAATGACGGCAACTAAAAGTACACGTCCATGAGATCATTTCTTCGCTGAATATAGTTTTTATTGGACCCAGAAATTCTGAAATGGACCACTACCATGCACGTTCCTTATAATTTGATTGATTACAACTGTCATGTTATTTGTAAATATATGAATCTATTTACATATATGACCATCAAGAAAGCCTTACATGAATATTTGATCACCAAAAAGGGAATCTATTCATCTTGAGCAACAGGTAACGAGCGCATGCACCAGCTTTGTAGCACTGGCAGCCTTTGTGTGGCGGGTTCGCAGTATGGCCCTCAAGATGAAACTTCACCAACAATTAAAGCTTCATTTAATAGTCAATTTCAGGTCGAGGCTAACAACCCCATTGCCCGAGGGGTACTTTGGGAACGCCGTGGTCTCTCCCTGTTGTCTCTGCACCATGGGAGAGTTGATCGAGGAGCCAATCTCTGCTTTTGTGACAAGAATAAAGAAGGCAATCGAGAGTGTGACCGACAATTACGTACAGTCGAGAATCGACTATTATGACATTAATCCTTCTGAGCGACTCCCTGTTAGCGCATTTTCAATAAGTTCATGGACAAGGCTCGAGTATGGCTCCACAAACTTTGGGTGGGGAGAGCCAAGGTTTGGGGCCGGTGAACCACCAAGAGAAAGCTGCTTGTTTATGAAGGATGGGAGAGAAAAGGGCATTGCGGTGGTGTTGGGTTTGCCACTTCCAGCCATGAATACCTTCGAGAAACTTGTTTGTGATCTTAATGTTGTCTAGTACACTAATATTGGCATTCCAAACTATTTTACAAAGGGCGACCAACTATAAGTGAATCAATGTATCCAACACCTGAATAAAATCTGTCACATTACTTAAATAAATCATTTCCAAAAGTTTGGTCTAAATACCTAAGATAATTAGTTGGAATTATGAGCATATCTTGTGTCTTCCTATGTTATTTCAATTATCGTCGTCCAAGACCAATTTAATAAAACATTATCTTTTTACTTGTCGTGAAGCTTCAAAATTTCCCTTTCATTTTATCCTTCAGAAGTTGACATTCACCCCCTTCGTGGTGTCAATAGTTGGACATGAGCTTAGACAATTACTCTTTTTATTTCTTTGGAAATGGCAAAAAAAAGAAATGAATTCATTCAATATGATGTTGAGCAAAAGAGAGCTGTTGAATAAGCATCATAGAAATTTATCTAATTACTTAATTTTTCTCTAATCTAATTACTTAATTGACACTAATTATCGAGTGCAAGTTTATCGATATGAATGAGACAATCTTCATTCTTATGCCACATTTGGGCTGCTCGATATGGTATAGTTCGTCGCACGGAAGCCGCAAGCCACAGGGATGTGCGTTCGTGCCCTTTATGTATCTCATCATGGTGCTGGCGCAACATATTGGACGACTAGTGGAGTATACCGAGTTCTACATGCACAAGATAAATGAGTGAAGTTGTCACTACATTTCTATATCTTTACTATATGGAAGAGGATGGTCTTAATGTGACCCCATGTTAACATTAGGGAGGAAGGTTCTCTTTTGAGTTACCCCAACTACTCGTTCTTCTCCACGTCTTTTTTTCTTTTTTGCCATGTATATGTCGAGCAAAGGCCACCAAAATTTCGAAATTATATCAATTACAATACATTTACCCTAAAAAAATTTTGAGATATAAAAAATCTCAAATTTATACATAGCTATCAATAAGAGCAGTTAAAGATCTGCTTGTATGCCGGTCAAAAAAGCAAATAGTGACATGTCGAGTAAAATAAAAATAATATTGCTTTGACTTAAAGAATCATCTAATTTTGATGGGGTTAAAAGTTTGCCGTGCTTATGCCACTCTTGTTTTTCAGTAGTTGAATTCGATCACAAAATAACATTGGTTCATTGCATTAGTTAAAGACAGGATTCGACAGTGAATCTGCCGTCCCGGCGATCGATCCTTGCTCGGGCTATTGAAGAGAGGCCTCTCCGACGCAGTCCTCAGATGTAGATCTACGAAGTCCTGAGTTTTACCGACTGGTCAAATACGAAACGAGATTGCTATCCAACGTGTTGATCGGTTTTAGGTTCAAATCCCCACCTTCTCAGGGGATGGGATGGGGGATGCGTAAATTTCAGGATTGGACTTCGACTCCCACGCCCTATAAGAGGCAGGTAAAAGTCTGAATGTAATATAGGAATAGAATATCACTGACAAAATAAAATAAAAAACGTGTTGATCGGCTTTGGACTTCGCCGGAACCATGCACCAATCGGTCTCTCCGATGGAGGATCGGGTGGGGTCAACACCCAACTCGCCTTGACTGACTGCCTCCGCTGATCTCTCTCTCTCTCTCTCTCTCTCTCTCTGTGGCGACCACATCGGCGAACGATGAAGAAGAAGACGATGACCTCAAGATATGCGAAACCCATTTCTCCAAATGCATTCTTGAGCATCTTCGCACTATCAATTTGTCTCCTTTCTTCTTCTTCTGTTGGCGATTGCCTCGTCCGATCCGCTGACTCGCCGCAGAAACCTCCGCCACTCCCGATTCTGCCCATACCCACCTCGCGGCAGCTCGAATGGCAGTCCGCCTCCATGGCCCTCTTCCTGCACTTCGGACCCAACACCTTCACCGACTCCGAGTGGGGCTCCGGCCGCGCGGACCCCTCCGTCTTCCACCCCACGCGCCTCGACGCCGCCCAGTGGGTCGGCGTCGCCAAGCAGGCCGGGTTCTCGCGCGTGATCCTCACCGCCAAGCACCACGATGGCTTCTGCCTGTGGCCGAGCGAGTACACGGACTACTCCGTGCGGTCGAGCCCGTGGCGAGGCGGCCGCGGCGACGTGGTCGCGGAACTCTCGAGCGCTGCGAGGGACGCCGGCATCGGGTTGGGGCTATACCTCTCGCCGTGGGATCGGCACGAGCCGTCGTATGGACGGACGGTGGAGTACAATGAATTCTACGTGGGACAGATGACCGAGCTGCTGACCAGGTGAACTTGAAATTGCCGTTCCATTTTCCCGGAATTAGCTCATTTTTGTGCTCTGGGTAGTCGTTTTGGTCTAGTTCTGGTTGTTCATTTGCCAGTGGGAATGTCTTTTAGTAAATCGATTGCTTTTTGTTGATTTGAATGCTTCTCTCAATTAGTATTCCATTCAAATTTAGAGTTGAGTCCTTCTAAAGAATTATATACACTTGATCTTGTAATCTTAGTAAATGCAATGTTATTGCGTTCTTTCCATTGTGTAGCTTTGTGCTTATTTGTGTTAAGACATTTGACTCTTGGGAAAGTGCTTGAAGCTGGATTAGCTTGCAGATTTTTTTACTGGAAAGTCTTGTTTTGGTCCGATTATCTCATTATTGAGAGTTCGTTGTTCCATCTGGAGAAGCTTTGAGGTTGACGTGCTGTGAAATTGTGCAGATATGGGGAGATAAAGGAGGTGTGGTTAGATGGTGCCAAAGGTGAGGGAGAGAAGGACATGGACTATTACTTTGAGAGTTGGTTTAGTCTAATCCGCCAGCTCCAACCGAGGGCCGTCATTTTTTCTGATGCTGGTCCGGATACCAGGTGGATTGGGGACGAGGCTGGCGTAGCCGGGTCGACTTGCTGGTCTGCATTCAATAGGAGTAACGCCAAGATTGGTGGAACTGATCCTCAGTGAGTTCCATTTCTAGCTTCTGTCCTATATCTCAGTTTGATGGGGTACCATTTAGAGAAAAGGAACAGAGTGATGCTTCCATTTTAGGTTACTAATTCAGCATGCTTGCTATTATCCGTTTTAGAAGGCAAGAAGGAAGGTCAAATGACCAGTGAATCAGTTCTTTCCTCAAAGAAGATATCTTTAGCTCATGTGAGAGAATTTCGTCTGTTCAAATGCCTTCTCAATCTCACCAGTTTAAGATAGTATTGCAAAGAGTGGATTGAATTTGTCAATTTTTGGATAAGTGATCATTTCTAGCTATTTAAAAGAGAAAAAAAAAAGCTAGGCCATTTCTTTTCAGACAAACTGCTGGAGTCTTTACCAAGGGACTTCACATCATGGAAGATAATTCCTCAACGCCTAATTTCTGTTTCTTAAGTGGTGGTTAGATTGTTGTGGATAGGAGAGAGATGTCTTCATCTAATTAGGTCTGCCATTCTTGCTGTTATTGCTTTCCTTCTACAAAAGCCATTGAAAAGTTTCTAACTTCTTGGTGCTGAATTGCTAATTACGTAAATCAGATACTCGAGGAGTGGAGACCCCGTCGGGCAGGACTGGGTGCCAGCTGAGTGTGATGTCTCCATCAGACCCGGTTGGTTTTGGCATGCATCAGAAGTTCCTAAGTCTGCAAGAATCCTTCTCGACATCTATTACAAATCCGTTGGAAGAAACTGTCTCTTGTTACTAAACGTACCTCCAAACTCCTTGGGTCTCATATCCGAAGAAGACGTACAAGTGCTTCAAGAATTTAATGAGCTTCGGAGGTTGATATTCGATGAAAATCTAGCCAAGAGTGCTCTTCTCAGTGCCAGCAGTACCCGAGGAGGGATGATGAACAATTCCCGTTTTAGCGTAGAGAATGTCCTCAAAGAGGGTATCTACAGCTATTGGGCACCTGAGGAGAATCGGTCAGATTGGACATTATATCTAAGGTTTCAGGAGAAGGTGAAGTTCAATGTTCTGCAAGTGCAAGAGCCGATCCAATTGGGCCAGCGGGTTATACAGTTCCATCTTAAGACCCTGAACGACAGAGGAGAGTGGAGGCAAGTGATCAACGGCACCACGGTGGGATACCAGAGGCTCCTGCAATTCCCTATGCTTGAAACGCAGGAGTTGAGGTTTGTGATCGACAAATCTCGGGCTGACCCTCTTATCTCTTATTTGGGGCTCTATGTAGATACCTTTTCGATTTTGACAGAAACTTCTACCAATACTTCTCAAACACATGTAAATGGAAGTTGGGTGATTATGAAAACTGCCCGCAACAATCTGTCAGCCACACTGTAGAGTACGTAAGTTTAAAGCACGTCTCTTCTGTAACACTGCCAGTATTGCGTTGAATTCCATATATGAAGATCATCCACACGGCCTCTGCTGAACTCGTGATGGAGCGTTGGCTTGGAAGTTTAATCTTCTTTTGTTGACATATGCGGAAATATATACAGATGGTCACGTTCTTTGAATTGCAGACATTCTGAAAATGTAGTTACCTCTTGGATTCATCATTTTTAAGCCCTGATTGGTTTGCCACAGTATGGCGAACTTGAGGGATTTTTTATCTACAATGATGGCGATTCTAGTTCGTAACTGCACTATCTCTGCTATCGCGGGTAGCGGCGTTTGTTGATGAATGTTTCTAGGAAAACGGTGTAGAAAAGGTTGAATCATTTCACGATCATCTAATCTAATATGCAGCCTGTCATGACGATATGCACAATTAATATTTTGATAAAATGGATATTATATAGCCTTTTTCTCCAATATAATCATTAGGATAAATTGCTTATAAGAAGTTTCTCGCAATATTTTGTTGTCCTTACCGATATGTGTACAAGAAATGACACGAAAAGTCCCTAAATTTTAGTTCAATGTGCAATGTCGTTCATGAATATTTAATTTATTCAATATAGTCTCTAAATTTTAATTTATTTTACAATGTTGTCTCTGAATTTTTAATTTGTTTAATGTGATCCCAAAACTTTTTATACATGCTCAATTTTACTTCTATTAACTCAAGTCCAATGACAACATTGAACAACTTCATGTAGTCTAGGAACTAGTTGAATATATACTAAAAGTTTATGGACCGCATTATTGCACATTGAAATAAGATTCATGGGTTAAATCGAATAAATTAAAAGTTCAGGGACGATGTTACGCGATAGGATAAAGTTGAGAGACCATTTGTATAATTATCGCTATATGTAAATTTTTTCAAAATCTTATTGATCGAGAGTTCATTTTTTTAGGTTCATATTTGCCAAATTTTGCGTTAGGATCAATCAATGCAAAAGGATACATGGACGACCTCTTCTATCATTATTTTCTTAACAAACTTAATATGAGATAACCTATAAATTGAAATTACCAACTTTACAAATGATAGCGTGTCCATAGTCTTGTAAAGGTGTTTACTTTGTTGAACAAACCAACTTTCAGAATTACATGTAGATGATTTTTCCTACGAATTTTTCTATATATAATCTCAACACTCCTAAACCGTCCACGTCAGACTTTCTGATCATATTATAATGTACGTGTGCTTATGTTCTTGAAAATATTTTCGGATAAGTGATACCGAGAGTAATTCCAAAGAAACAGCTAAAGATATTCTTCCGAACATTCTCGTACGAGAAAGCTGGATCTCGAAATCCCTGAATGGAAAGGCCGAGAGCGGGTCAAGCGAGAAGACCGTTTCAAGTTCTTGGTTTCGCTTCAACAAATTCTCCCTTCGGATGCGGGACGTTTTATAAAAGGCCTCCCTTAACCATCTCTGGAGTCCTCTGTTTTCCAGAGTTTCGCAGTTTTCGCTCTTGCACAAGGCTCTGCAAGTTCTTCCTCTTGCGCAGACCCTGCCGATCCTTCGTTAATCCCACCCAGGTACTTCAGCTGAATGCATGGCGAATCGTTGTGCTTTTGCTTTTTCCGCTGTTTTGTCCGTCTGCACTCGAGATTTGGTGCATATCTTGTCGCTTGAATCGAGAGGTTGAACGTGGTTCATTGGTGGAGAGAGCTTGGAATTAAAAGATTCTTGTTGTGACCATCTTTGAGTCATTTCAAGTTCTCGTTCTGGGATTGTGCTCTTTCTTTTTCTTTTTTTCTCGTAATACCGACAGGTATGGCTTGGACACTGCGGGTCCGTGTGCGACGTTTTCCTTCTCTTTTATTGCTTGTGTGTCATGGGTCGGGCTAAATTTTAGCAGCATAGCTTTCCTCCGGGTTTTCAATGAAAATCTTGACCCAGCACCTTGATTCCGACAGAAGAGTTCGGTATATAGATGATATGTGCGTTTGCTGGATCTGCATATCTAGAACGGCTTGTCTTCTGTGTGTTCCATTGTGGTTTGTTCCAATACAAAGAAGCATGAGAGATCATATCATTACAAACAGAGTTTAGGTTCATAGCTTTTCATGCCATTGTTTCGCTAATTTATAATGCCTTGTGTGCCGTCGCGGGGAAATCAAAATGAAACACGCAGTTCAGATACAATGGAGGAACTTTTGCCTGGTATTTTACTGTTGGTATGGGATTGATATAGATATTATTAGGCTTCGGTATGATGACTCTGTCAGAAAAGTAACCATTTCTTATGATCGTCGCTGTTTTCACCATCTCCTAACTACAGAATTGTTGTCAATATTGGGTTTCACAGTGCAATGGAGAGTTTCCTCTTCACCTCAGAGTCTGTCAATGAAGGCCACCCAGACAAGATCTGTGACCAAGTCTCAGATGCTATCCTCGATGCTTGTTTGGAGCAAGATCCACAAAGCAAAGTTGCGTGTGAGACATGTACCAAGACAAATATGGTCATGGTGTTCGGGGAAATTACCACCAAGGCTAAGGTCAATTATGAGAAGATCGTTCGCGATACATGCCGAGGGATTGGGTTCACATCGGCCGATGTTGGTCTCGATGCCGACAAATGCAAAGTCCTAGTCAACATCGAACAGCAGAGCCCTGATATTGCTCAAGGAGTTCACGGAAATATGACCAAGAAACCTGAGGAGATTGGTGCTGGAGACCAAGGTCACATGTTCGGTTACGCTACAGATGAAACTCCCGAGCTTATGCCATTGACTCACGTCCTAGCCACAAAACTCGGAGCCAAGCTGACTGAAGTGAGGAAGAACAAAACATGCCCCTGGCTGAGACCTGATGGGAAGACCCAAGTGACGGTGGAGTACCGTAATGATGGGGGAACCATGGTCCCGCTGAGGGTCCATACAGTCCTAATCTCGACTCAGCATGATGAGACCGTTACCAATGAGCAGATTGCGAAGGATTTGAAAGAACATGTGATCAAGCCCGTCATTCCACCTCAGTATCTTGACGACAAGACGATTTTCCACCTGAACCCCTCAGGGCGTTTTGTGATCGGTGGGCCCCATGGCGATGCAGGCCTCACTGGGAGGAAGATAATTATCGACACTTACGGTGGGTGGGGTGCTCATGGTGGCGGTGCTTTTTCGGGCAAGGACCCGACCAAGGTTGACCGTAGTGGTGCCTACATTGTTAGGCAAGCTGCGAAGAGTGTGGTGGCTTCTGGGCTTGCTCGACGCTGCATTGTGCAGGTTTCTTATGCCATCGGTGTTCCTGACCCATTATCTGTGTTTGTAGACACTTATAAAACTGGGAAGATTCCAGACAAGGATATCCTGGCATTGATCAAGGAGAACTTCGATTTCAGGCCGGGAATGATCTCTATCAATCTTGATCTGATGAGAGGAGGTAATTTCAGGTATCAGAAAACAGCGGCATATGGGCATTTTGGACGTGACGACCCAGATTTCACCTGGGAGAAAGTGAAGCTTCTCAAACCTCGCAAGGCATAGAGTTTTGCCTTTACCTGGCCACACTGTTATTCCTGAATGATTTCTGCTTTCACTTGGATTTTGTGCTTGTGTTCTATTCTTGGTATTAATGGAAGACAAAAGAGAAAGATTATTGAATTAAAGTCAGTAGAGGAGTTGAGATTATCCATAAAGAGAAGCGTCAGATGACATCATTCTTTCATTTGTTTTTGTCACCGTGTTCTTTTTTTCCTCCTTGATAAAAAACAACCTGCAGATCACTCTGGATTTGTATAACAGGTCGAATTTCACATGTTAATTTTTGTTTATCTATATGAGCATGATGTGTGCCCCGTCCAGTCTCTCAACTCTTCCTCTGTAGCTAGATAAGGCATGTTATGCGCCACACTCGGAATCATTTTTACAAGTTATGCAGGGCCAACTGGTCAGCCTTACGCACTTGGAGAAGTTTGTTTCGATTTAATGAATTTTGAAATGTAACGCGCCAGTGTAGCATTGGACGAACTTAAACAAATGAATGTCTTTTATTCTTTGCCTTTTGTTTCCACTTTCCCAGGACTCATCTTGTATCTTGTATTTCTGGATATGAACAAGATTCAAATGTTGGGATACTGTGAGCACTCTCATTTCATTAAGTATCAGTCTCGCTATCTGCACCGGCCATGGCGGCTTTGCCTGCCATCCAGCTCTTTAGCATTTGTAGAGCAGCTTTCGGCTGATCCATCGGAACCATGTGCCCAGCATTATGAACCTGCGTTTCGTCACACAGCCAGAACTGAACTTATAATTTGCCTCTCTCATCTTTAAACTATGTTGCGCATGCATGCTCGCACATTGCATTTCTGTATGTGCGCTTCTGTTAGAGAGAGAGAGAGAGAGAGAGAGAGAGAGAGACCTTCAAGAAAGTAAGTGGTCCATAGCTTTTCATCAGTCCTGCCTTGGCACCAGCAACGACAAATGGAACGGTTGGAGATGTCCCAAACCGCTTTTGACCAGACCACCGCATGGCATTAACCCACCTGGAATTTCCTGCACAAATTAACTTCAGGAAAGACATGTCATTCGCCAGGTAATGTTCCGTTTGATTCTGTCTAGCGTCTACCAACTTGAAAGATCGGGGTTTACCAAGCCAATTGCAGAGGAGATCATATTCACCGGCATAAATGAGCACCTTCAGCCCATCCTCAAGAAGTGCGGGGATACCCACTGCGAGATTCTTCATCCAATCCTGGCGCAGTACACAGTGCTGCTGCACGACACAAACTCTATATCCGCAACCCCTAAAGCATCTCTCACCTTCTTTTGGTTCAGGAGTGTCTCCACGTTCGAGAAGTCATAGCACAGGGGCCCCTCACAGCTCTTTCGTATGTCGTAGTACTGCAGGCCAATCATCAACATGTCAAATTCATGTAATCAAACGTAAATTTTAGAAAGCTTCTGTCAGGGGAAAAATAGATACGTTTATGTTCCCTGTAATGTCCCTGATCTCATTGAAAATACCGTTGCAATCGATCAATGCTAACTCACAGGCATCTCCACCCTTGGTAGCTGCACATAATTTGCAACGATTAAAAGTAAAGCCTCCACTTTCAGAAATAAAAAAGAGGCTTCCGGAATGTTTTAATGAAGCATAAACAGAGATTTAGGGCCAAAAAAGATACCACACTGTTTAATCCCTTGTTTGCATTCTGGGAGCATTGTGTTTATGCTGTCATGATCGGACTCTGTGATTAACTTCATGTTTAAAGCATAATCTGTGTATGCTTCATACTGGATCTCAGGATTGGTTAGGCCATTGCCAATTGCAAACCCCTGTTCGAGATTCAGAAGTTAACTATGTCAAAAGAAAAAGAAAAAAAATTAATATGTCATAGCAAAAAAAAAAAAAAAATTACCATACAAACATGAAGTACCTTTAAGTTTATGTGAATTCCTTCCTTTGCCTTGTTCCCTTGCTGAACACGAGCAGCAAAAGCAGGAATGTAGTGCCCAGCGTATGATTCTCCGGTTATGTAAAAATCGTTCTTGACAAGTTGAGGATGCGCTGCAAAGAACGCCTGAACATTGCAGTGAGAGGTTAGTCTATCACATGCTTGAATTCTTAAACTTGAAAAGTATCCAATCCAAAATTGGATCGTCCGTAAAAACAAATGTAGTTAATCTAGTATCAGATTATGATCAATGAGCTCATGTACACCTGCAAGAAGTCGTATAAGTCATTGCTGACACCTTGCTCATCATGTCGAATGTCACGCTCGTCAGTGGAGTAACTGAAACCAGTTCCAGTAGGCTGATCGACGAAGATGAGATTCGACACCTATGAGGGGAAAAACATTAACAAAAGCATGAAATGTAACATACTTCAAACTAGAGATAGTTTATTCATCAATAACATATGTTTTTTCGTTGTCTGAATTTCCTTTTTAATTTAATAAGATACGTATTGCTTATTCATTCGATAATTAATTTTATTGACCATGATCGCAATTCCGTTTCATGTTTGTTAGCAAGCTATTGAAGGCGAAAGCAACAGAAGAAGTTGGCAACTGTTTTTCGAAAAAGAATGCTAAAACAAACGAACTAGGCCAACATCATACGCGACAATGTCAAGGAAAAACACAACAGAAAAGAGTAGGAGGACAACGCTTACGTTGCATAATTCAAAATAATAATAATAATAATAATAATAATAATAATAATAATAATAATAGAGCAAAGAGAAAAATCCAAAGAATGACGCAACGTTCTTTGGAGTATTAAATCATGATTAATAATGCTATGATCTGTACAAAATTGTCACTTACTCACCTGGTCCCAACCCATAATCATTCCACACAAGAGACAAGTTGTTGGCAATATGAAAAGGGCCGTTCTCATAGAACAGTGCCAATGAACAGCTACATCCAGGCCCTCCGGTTAACCAAATGACTACCGGGTCATTTGCGCTGTTCCGTGAGTCAAAGAAGAAGTAGAACATCCTAAAAAATTGGACAAAAGACAGGACAGAGAGTCGTGACCAGAACTTGATGAATTATAACGAGCTGAATCTTGGTTTGGCTCCCGCAAATCGAAGAAACGGATTTAAGAAAGAATATTTCCTGGCGGATTTTACTGACTGAATTCTGTTGAACTTCTCGTTTTATCATGTTTCATTGATAACCCCATTAATTTTTCTGTCATCTGGCCTAACAAAATAAGTGTAACAGATGAATCTAAACACTTCTAGAACACATTAATTAAGTACTAGTTATTAATCGTATTCTCTGTCAATTAAAAAGAAACAGAGAGAGAGAGGGAGAGAGATGGGCTATCGAAGTTAATTCCGAGGCTATCGACAACTGGCTATCGAAGTTGATTCCAAGGCCTCACCTTGCAGCATGGGAGTGTGGAAGCGGGTAATACCCGGCATGGTGACCAAGGTCCTAAACGGATGACGCCGAATCGCCGAGAACTGGGAGCTCAAAGCGCCTCTCAACGATCTTCCCATCAGAAGCCAAAGAAGAAGAATCTTTGTCTCTAGTTCTAATATTGACAGCTTCTTTGGGGTGCAAGTTAAGCCCTTTAATGAGCATTGTCAGAAAAAATGGGAGCACCGCCTCTCTCTCTCTCTCTCTGGATTTTTCCAGATTTCTCTCCCTTTCTCTGCTGCACCAGAATTTTCTCCCTCTCTCCAGAATTTTCTCTCCCCCCTTCTCTGCAGATTTTTCTCACCGACTTTTACACCCTATAAATAGGGGTTCTTGCCCCTTGTGTGGTGTGTGTGAAGCGTGAGTGGAGTGTGTACGTAAAGTGTGGGGTGTGTACTTGAGTGTGTGAGTGGGTGGAGTAGGTGGCGTGAAGTATAGAGAAATAGAGAGTAAGTGGGTGTGTGAGAGAGTTGTGTCCGTGTGAGGTTTGTGAAGTGAGTGAGTGAGCAAGTACGAGTAGTTGTGAGAGTGTGATGATATAGAGTTTGTAATATTGTTTATAAAAAATAAAAGTAATTATTTCACTTCTACATCCACTTACTTCTCAACAAGTGGTATCAGAGCAGGTCGTTGGAGGCCGTGCGAAGACAGTGATCGAGGACCATTGTAAGTGAGCAAGGCGGTCAGGGATTTTCGAGCGAAGGAGCGAAGAAGCGAAGGACGTCGGAGTTCTGCCAGTGCACAATCTGGGATTGTGAAGTTGGTTGGTTCGGGACCAGGCTTACTTGGTATAGTGCGGAGCATTATACTCAAGTCACGATGGCGGATTTCTCGAGTTCGGTAAGTGGAATCGAGAAGCTCAACAACTCAAATTATAATAATTGGAGTACCCGCATACAATATTACTTGCTAGGACAAGATTTGTGGGATATTGTTGGCGGGAGCAACACCACCCCACCCATGAATGATAGCGAATTAAGAAAATGGAATATAAAATCGGGTAAGGCTCTTTATGTGCTTGCCGTAACTATTGAAGATGAATTACTGCAACACATAAAGAGTGCGGCGACCCCAAAGGAGGCCTGGGATAACTTGGCGACACTGTTTGCAAGGACAAACGATGCCAAGTTACAATGCCTGGAGAATGAGCTCCTCTCAATCTCGCAACAAAATATGACGGTGAGTCAATATTTTTCTAAAGTTAAATCTATTTGCGAAGAAATTTCAAAATTAGATCCTGAGAATGCCATCTCTGAGACAAGAATGAGAAGAATAATAATTCACGGGTTAAGGCCGGAATATAATGGTATCGTTACGGCCACTCGTGGATGGGCAAATGAGCCAACTCTAACAGAGTTGGAGAATATATTGGCCAACCAAGAAGCCTTAGATAAACAAATTTCTAAGGTCTCAATTAAGGAGGATGAAAGTGCCCTCTTTAGTAATAAAAGAGGATTCAAGGGCCAAAATAGAAATAGAGCAAGTGCAAGAGATGGCAAACCGTGGAAAAGTCATGGAGAATGGCAAAAGCGAATAGAGGGAACTCGACCTCGGCCAGGGGGAGCTCATCGAGACCGCGATAAGGACGACAATGAAGAAAAGAAGAATAGAAGGCATAATGGATGGTGTTACACGTGTGGCAAAGTAGATCACTTTGCCAGGGATTGTCGATTCAAAAGAGTTGAAGGAAATGTCGCAGCATCCAAGGAAAATGATAGCGAAGAAGAGTGGGATTTCCAAGCATCCTTTGCAATGGAGGAACAAGAAGAGCTTGCAAGCTCCTCCATTATAGAAGATGCGATGGCCCTCATCATGGTAAGTGATAAATTGATTGATTATGAAGAAGATTGGATAGTCGACTCGGGATGCTCAAATCACATGATCGGAGATCAAGGCAAGCTATCAAACATGTGCGAGTACAAAGGTGGACGAGTAGTTGTCACCGCAGACAACTCAAGGTTGCCGATTACCCATGTGGGCCAAACGATGATGACACCCGATTCAGTTCGCATCAAGTCGAACTGAAAATGTGTACCATGTGCCAGAATGAAGAAGAATCTATTGTCTGTGGCACAACTTACAGACTCAGGCAATTATGTAGTGTTTGGTCCTAAAGACGTTAAAGTGTACCGCAATTTGAGACCAACTGGTACACCAATCATGGAGGGGCGTCGATTAGAGTCTGTCTACGTGATGTCAGCTCAGATGGCATACGTGGACAAAACTCGAAAGAGTGAAACGCCTGATTTGTGGCATGCACGGCTTGGGCACGTGAGCTACCATAAATTAAAGGTGATGATGAAGAAAGGTATGCTAAAAGGTCTACCCCACTTGGAAGTCCAAGAAGATGTCATCTGCGCTGGATGCCAGTATGGGAAGGCACATCAGCTTCCATATGAAGAGTCCAAATTCAGAGCTAAGATGCCTCTCGAGCTTGTCCACTCAGATGTATTTGGACCAGTGAAGCAATCGTCAGTCAGAGGATCAAAGTACATGATAACATTCATCGACGATTTCTCCAGGTACGTCTGGGTCGACTTCATGAAAGAAAAATCTGAAGCATTAAACAAATTTAAGGAGTTTAAAGCAAAAGTAGAATATGAAGTAGGCAAGAAAATACTATGCCTTCGCACGGATAATGGGGGAGAATACACATCAGATGACTTTACAAAATTTCTTCAAGAATGGAAGATACGTCGACAATTTACTTGCCCAAATACGCCACAACAAAATGGAGTTGCCGAAAGAAAGAATCGGCATTTGGCGGAGACATGTAGGAGTATGTTGCATGCAAAGAGTGTTCCACCCAAGTTTTGGGCCGAGTGTATGAAGACGGCAGCGCATGTGATCAATAGACTACCTCAAGCAAGGCTTGGCTTTATGTCACCTTATGAGAAGTTGTGGAATCGCAAGCCCACGGTAAGTCACTTCAGAATATTTGGGTGTGTATGTTATGCATTCGTGCCAGACCATCTTCGTAACAAGTTCGATAAGAAGGCAGTTCGCTGCATATTCGTGGGCTACGATGATCAAAGAAAAGGATGGAAGTGTTGTGACCCTACAACAGGGAGGTGTTACACTTCCAGAAATGTGGTGTTTGACGAACTATCATCTTAGTGGACATCACAACCTAATTCAAAACAAGTTGAAGAAGAGATTCGTGAAGGAATGGAAGAAAATGACAATATTGATAAGGGCCAGCCAATTGAAGAAGGAAATGATAATGTAATTGGAAGAAAAGAAGTCAGAGCACAGTCACCAGAAAAATCAAAGAGCCCATGGCGATCTGGTGTACATCCAAGAACTACAGAAGAGTTCCGATCAAGTCAGATGGAAGAACCTGAAGAGGAGGAATCTCAACTTAGGAGATCAACAAGACAAAGAAGACCAAATCCCAAATATGCAAATGCGGCGCTGACTGAAGATGTCAAAGTAGTTGAGCCGTCCATGTATGAGGAAGCTTCACAAGGCATGGAATGGAGGAAAGCCATGGAGGAAGAGATACAAGCACTAAGAAAGAACGAAACATGGGATCTAGTGCCGAGACCTAAAGAGGTACGTCCTATATCTTGCAAATGGGTCTATAAACTTAAAACTCGACCAGATGGGTCGATAGAAAGATATAAGGCACGACTAGTTGCTCGAGGATTCTCTCAAAAGTATGGCCTAGATTATGATGAGACCTTTAGTCCAAAAGAGCAAAGATCACTACAGTTCGAGTCTTACTAGCACTTGCAGCAAGCAAGTCATGGAAATTATGGCAAATGGATGTGAAGAATGCCTTCTTACATGGAGAACTAGATCGAGATATATACATGAAGCAGCCAAATGGTTTCAAAAGTAAGATTCATCCAGATTATGTTTGTAAGTTAAAGAAAGCTCTCTATGGCTTAAAACAAGCCCCGAGAGCATGGTATGGGAAGATTGCTGAATTTCTGGTGCAAAGTGGCTACTTTGTAGCCCCAGCAGACTCGAGCTTGTTTGTAAAGGCAGAAGATGGCAAGCTTGCAATAGTATTAATCTACGTGGATGATCTAATCATCACTGGAGATAATGAAAAGGAAATATGCCAAATCAGAACCAACCTCTCAGTGCGGTTCCAGATGAAAGAACTTGGAGAATTAAAACATTTCCTAGGACTCGAGATTGAGAAGACCAATGAAGGGTTATTCCTATGTCAGCAGAAGTATGCACGAGACCTCCTAGACAAGTTCGGGATGCTTGATTGCAAACCTATTTCTACTCCAATTGATGGAAATGTAAAGTTATGTGCAATTGAAGGACAAGAATTGGAAGACTCAACTATGTACAGGCAATTGGTGGGTAGCCTCATTTATCTAACCATAACACGGCCTGATATTGCCTTTGCAGTGGGAGTAGCAAGCCGATTCATGGAGAAGCCGCGAAGGCCCCACTTAGATGCAGTCAGGCACATACTAAGGTATGTAAAGGGCACATTTGATTTTGGGCTTCTGTATAAGAAAGAAGCATCGTGTGAAGTTGTAGGCCATTGCGATGCTGACTTTGCTGGAGATCGTGACACGCGACGATCAACTACTGGATATATGTTTAGCCTCGGATCAGCAGTAGTGTCATGGTGTAGCAAAAGACAGGCAACTGTGTCATTATCTACGACAGAAGCTGAGTATAGAGAAGCAGCAATGGCAGCACAAGAAAGTACATGGCTAGTACAACTGATGGAGGATCTCCATCAACCAATAAATCAACCTACACTGATATATTGTGATAATCTGTCAGCCATAAGCTTAGCGGAGAATCCAGTTTTCCATGCAAGGACCAAGCATGTAGAAGTGCACTATCATTTCCTACGAGAAAAAGTATTACAAGACGAGATAAAGATGGAGTATGCCAAAACAGATGATCAAGTTGCAGATATCTTCACCAAAGGTCTTGGAGCTGTAAAATTCGAAGAGTTTCGAAGGCAACTTGGTATGACCACAATGTCCATGCTAAGAGAGAGTAGTCGGTGAGGGGGAGTGTCAAAAAAATGGGAGCACCGCCTCTCTCTCTCTCTCTCTGGATTTTTCCAGATTTCTCTCCCTTTCTCTGCTGCACCAGAATTTTCTCTCTTTCTCCAGAATTTTCTCTCCCCCCTCTCTCCAGATTTTTCTCACCGCCTTTTACACCCTATAAATAGGGGTTCTTGCCCCTTGTGTGGTGTGTGTGAAGCGTGAGTGGAGTGTGTACGTAAAGTGTGGGGTGTGTACGTGAGTGAGTGTGTGAGTGGGTGGGAGTAGGTGGCGTGAAGTATAGAGAAATAGAGAGTAAGTGGGTGTGTGAGAGAGTTGTGTCCGTGTGAGGTTTGTGAAGTGAGTGAGTGAGCAAGTACGAGTAGTTGTGAGAGTGTGATGATATAGAGTTTGTAATATTGTTTATAAAAATAAAAGTAATTATTTCACTTCTACATCCACTTACTTCTCAACAAGCATCTCTGCCTGTGCCGTTGGCGATAAGTTGGCGGTTAAAGATGATGTCTTTGATGGTGATGCAGTAGAAAAGAGGAGGAGGAGACAGAAGAGAAAGTAGTATGGTGAGAGAAAAGTCGATGCCATTGTTAAGACTTTTGAGAGACTCTGAAGTTTGAGGACGACGATGGCAAATCGTGGGCTTTTTTCAGTGTTTGATGTAAAGGACGTGCTTGATGATGCTCCCAAAAATGCATATAGAGAGAGAGAGATTTGTCTGCTTTATGGAGAGAGATTTGTCTGATTTTTGTTACCATTTGGTACGTCTGTTTTCATGTATCATTCCTTTTTTGGAAGAGAGAAATAGTGTCCACATTTATTGTCTGAGATACATTCCCCAAATTTGCCGCATGTCCTTTTATTGTGTAGGTTTTGGTTGCCAATTAATCATCAATGGCAGACTGTTGTAAAAAAGGCACTTAGCTTAGCAATACTCCCCAGATTTCCTTCTTTTTGTTGCTTATGGAATGAATCAGGACAGAGTGGTGATTATGTCTTTACAAATGAATTTTATTTGTACAAAAAAAAAAATCGTAAAATAGACCATGAAGGCAGGGGTTAGGTTTTTGCAGCTTATAAAGTTGTTGATGTGGGATCATCAAATTACACGGAAGACAATCGACTCATAAGCTCAACTCGAACCTCACTCAATTAACCAAGCCTGATGTTTATACAAGTAAAGAACATGATCCGGTGAATTCAATGAAGAGCAAGAGAGATAGAGTTCCTAGAGATTGAAATATAAAGGGTCATTCAATTGAGTCAGAAACTGACCAAAAAAAAAAATTTGAGTTAAAACGATTTGTTTCCTAATTGAAGTCTACTAGTTTAATGTTTCCTAATTTAAAGTTTCCAAGTTTAATATTTCCTAATTTAATGTTTGTACAATTAAAAGTTTCCTCGTTTAATGTCTTAGTCTATCTATAAACGGGAAGTGCATTCTCAGATGTAAGACTGCGTATTTTGAGATGCAGTTCTTAATGCAATCCAATGGTGGTCAACCTTCAAAATCTTTTTCAAAGTCTACAGGAACATTCTTCCATGCCTAGGTGGTGGAATTCATCCAAAAGTTATTTTCTCGCAAATACAACAAATACTTTCTTTCCATCAAACGCATTCAGCATTCTCACCCACTCACCAAGCAAAAATTAGGAAGCATTAATTAAGAACCATTGCAAAGGTTGCCGGAAAAATCTTTTGTCAAACAAGCTTAAAGGGATAGTAAAGACACTCGTAAATATTTGCCAAGATTATTTGTAAAGAGAAGCCTCCCACAGTGCTGACATCGAGAATTTTGTGCCGAGGGATATTCATAGAACAAGAAAAATTTAGATTTAGTAGTTCTAACCTTCTAACTTGAAGCATTGTAGAAGGAGTCAAGACACTGTTTAATAACTTGCATTTGATCAATAGAGCCTTCAGCATATAAAATGAGATCATTCGCAAACATTAATTGAGATCATAGGACTTTCTGTTTTCCAGAGTTTCGCGCATTTCCCCTCTTGCACAGGCCCTGCAAATCCTTCCTCTTGCACAGACTCTGCAGATCCTTCGTTGATCCCACCCAGGTACTTCGGCTGAAGGCATGGCGAATTCTTCCGTTTTCGCTTTTTCTGCTGTTTTGTCCGTCTGCACTGGAGATTTGGTATTGGTCGCATGCTTTGTTTGTGTGCGCGTTATCCTCAGCTTCATCTTGCGATACAAAATGGGTTCTCTTCTTCTGCGGGTCCGAGTGCGACATTTTCCTTCTCTTGTATTGCTTGTGTGTGCTAAATTTTAGCAGCATAGCTATAAGGTTGATCTTAGACGACCGATTTCTTACCAATGTCCTCTAGGGTTTTCTATGAAAATGTTGATCCAGCACCTTGATTCCGACACAAGAGTTTGGTAAATATAGGAAAGCGTATTTCTAATCGTAACTAAATATTCCTTTTTTTTTTTTCTTTTCGATAGGAAAGATTGGAGCAAAATAGCTATAAATTAATAAAATTAAAAGATGATTTTAGTTTACTAGAAGCATTGATATATTATATTTTTTTGGTTTGGTGGAAACAAAATACTTTTCCTAAGAATTGTCTCAAATAGAAATAGAGAACGAAGTAACTAGAAATATTGTTAGAATACCCTATTCCCTATTCTAGATGGATTGTCTAGAAAGCGATTTTTTTTTTAATTGAAATGAATTCAAACGAGCGGCATTTAATTATTGATCGTTTGTATGTGGATGATTTGTACGTTTGCTGGATCTGCATATCTAGACCGGCTTGTCTTCTCTGTGTGCCGTTGTGGTTTGTCTCAATACAAAGAAGCATGAGAGATTATATCATTACAAAGTAAGTTTTGGTTCATAGCTTTTCATGCCATCGCTTCGCTAATTTATAATGCCCTGTTTGCCATCATGGGGAAATCAAAATGAAACACGCAGTTCACATAAAATGGAGGAACTTTTGCTTGGCATTTTACTGTCGATATGGGATTGATATAGATATTAGGCTTCGGCATGATACTCTGTCAGAAAAGTAACCATTTCTTATGATCATCGCTGTTTTCACCATCTCCCTGACTACAGGATTGTTGTCATTATCGGGTTTCCCAGTGCGATGGAGACTTTCCTCTTTGACCTCAGAGTCTGTCAGTGAAGGCCACCCAGACAAGATCTGTGACCAAGTCTCAGATGCTATCCTCGATGCTTGTTTGGAGCAAGATCCACAAAGCAAAGTTGCCCGTGAGACATGTACCGAGACATATATGGTCATAGTGTTCCGGGAAATCACCACCAAGGCTAAGGTTAATTATGAGAAGATCGTTCGGGACACATGCTGAGGGATTGGGTTCACCTAGGCTGATGTCGATCTCGACGCCAACAAATGCAAAGTCCTAGTCAATATCAAACAGCAGAGCCCTGACACTGCTCAAGGAGTTCACGGAAATATGAGCAAGAAACCTGAGGAGATTGGTGCTGGAGACCAGGGGCGCATGTTCGGTTACGCTACGATGAAACTCCCGAGCTTATGACATTGACTCACGTCCTAGCCACCAAGCTGACTGAAGTGAGGAAGAACAAAACATGCCCGTGCTGAGACCTGATGGGAAGACCCAACTGACGGTGGAATACCGTAATGATGGGAGAGCCATGGTCCTTTTGTGTTGTGGAAAGCGAACAATCGAACAATCCATAGACAAAACGAATATATAAATCAGACACCAGATTCATGTGATTCAATCATAAAGACTTATGTCCATGAGGAAAACAGTGACAAATCTATTGTAAATAAAGTGATATAACTAAGATTACATACTTGAATTACCCAATAACGCACGCGGTGCTTAATCCCAAAAATTCTTTGTGAAATAATCTCTCAATCATACTAAACTTATTGAATGAAAATACGGTCAACAAAGCTCACAAACTTGACTTTCTTTTTTTCTATCTTCTTTCTTCACCAAGTCGAACTCATAAAAGGAAATAAATTACATTATTGATCACTGTTGGGAATGACTGATCCCCGAAAACTGGATTCGGCACCGAATCGAACCCCTAAATCAATGTGGAAGACGAAGCCCGGGAAAACACGCATCACCGATCGTAAAGCACACCACGGATTCGAGCGTACCTTGTTAGCCATAGATTAAACACCAATGCTGAAGTTCGAGAAGAAATTCTGGTCCTGTTCGATCCGATGGCGCCTTGAAGGGAAGAAGAACAATGCCTTGTCTTACTGTTTCTTCTTTTGTTTTTGAAAGAAAAAAGAGAGCGTGGGAAAAGGGACGTACGTACGTCTGTTTTCCAACCAGTGCCATCTCTCTCTCTCCTCCCTTTTATACCTTCCCCCTCCACGGGCCCCATTCCCGTGGGCCGGGCCTTTTGGGCCCAGCATGGGCGGATGGGCCCTAAGCCCAATATCAATTAAAACCATCATCTCCCACTCGCACATGGTGGGCCGAATAGAATTCTCTTTACCTCTCTTCAACATTCATACCGGTGAATAATCCGTGCGACTAGCATACTTTGAGAGCTTGTTGCTATACATCTGTTAGGAATATATAGCAGCTCACAATGGGCATTTCACTCCGAGTAGATTTAGTATGCAGTACCCTAGATCGATCGATCACATTTATATCTCTCTTGATCTCTTTCAAACAATGATATATATATTGTATTCACAATTATGATTATCACAAAGACAATCATAATTGATTAACCGGTGAATACAAAACTATAATGTGATTCTCCAAAATCGGTCTTCCTCTTTCCTTCAAACTCTCAATTTCAGTTCAGCTTGCTTTTCTAGAAATGTCCCATTAGATCGAATCAAAACTCATGACCATTGGCAACATCCTAAGATAGCAAACACTAAATAGAAATATTGAGAATAAGTAAGAGTCATGAGGGGACTAAAAATTGAGGAACTCTTTTCCTCAAGAGTCTCACACGACATAAAAAGTTGAGATCAAACTTTTGCCACACTTATTGGTCGTCTCATGCATACGTAGTATGAAATACGTATTACGGTATTAACTCATTTCCCATGGAGCGTATGTCTACACCTTTCAATACCGTACAGATGATAGTTTAGACATACCCAATGTCTAACTTGAGTTCACGTATCTACTCATTCACTAAATTCATCAGAACTCACATATGGCATCATAGACAGATAAAGTAAAATATGTGGGATATTTTACTCTCGGACATAGTAAGTATTATGTCCTCATCTTAACATCCAGTTAAGGCGACATACGTGTTTTAAGCTTGAGCTCTCAATTATCACCTAGATAATAAGCTTAAAAACAGTCTCATCTCTATTTATCACACAGTAAATAAAGGTGATTACCCGTGTGAGTGGGCTAATCTCATCTGTCCGACATACTTCTTCTAACTTAAAGTAATGCACTGAGCATTAAGATGCATAAAGATCAAACAAAGATTCATAGGCATTAATGATGAAAAACATAAATTCATCATATGTGAACACTTAGGGAAAAATTATAATATTCAGTACATTAGCGTCTACGCAGTCCTAGAGATTTCATATGGCCACAAAACACATCTCTAGGTACTGGCTTTGTCATAGGATCTGCTACCATTCTATGCGTAGTATGTACTCTAAGTTCACATCTTTTCGTGCAATCATATCCATGACAAATTATACTTGGTATCTATATGTTTGGTCTTGCCTTGATATTTTGGATCTTTGGTGTACGCTTTTGCTACTTGGCTATCATCGTTAACTAATAACGAATCTGCAGCACTTCCAATAACACCTAAATGATCCAATAATCTCTTAAGCCAAACATCCTCATATACTGCTGCTGATAATGCCACGGACTCAGTTTCCATCATGGACAAGGCTATACACTGTTGTTTCTTACTGCTCCAACATATGGTGCCATTATTCGTTAAGAAAACAAACTCAGAGATAGATTTTTTTTCATCTAAATCTCCTCCTCAATCAACATCATAATAGCCTTAGAGTCGCAGATCCTTTCCATAATAACTCAACATATAATCAGCAGTCCACTTTAGATACCTCAGTATTCACTTAACGGCTTTCCAACGTGCTTGACCTGGATTGGATTAGTATCTACTCACCATTCCAACTGCAAAACATATGTCAAGTCTTGTACACATCATAGCGTACAACAAGCTTCTAACAGCACTAGCATAAGGAACATGTTTCATTTGTTCCTTCTCTTGTGGAGTCCTTGGACACAGTCTATGGCTCAATCCTTCACCTTTTGCAATAGGAGCGTCAATGGGTTTACAATCCCATATCATTCAATTCAAAATTTGGAAGACAACCAACTTTTGACAGTATTGACTAGCTCCATATTGCTTCCGGCAATTAGTATATCATCCACATATAATGATATGATCACAAATTGATCCTTGGATCTTTTGATATATACACAATGATCATCATCTATCATTGTAAAGTCATATGCCATTATGGCATTATGAAAACGTATATATCATTGTCTTGACGACTACTTAAGGCCATATATCGACCCCCAAAGTCGACATACCTTTTCTTCTTGGCCTTTCATTATGAAACCAACAGGTTGTTCCATATATATTTCATCCTCTAATTTTCCATTGAAGAAAGCAGTCTTTACATCCATTTGATGTAACTCAAGATCCATACTTAACACTATTGCCAGAACTATGCAAATCAAGGCAAATCTTACTATAGGAGAAAAAATATCTTCATAATCAATTCCTTCCTATTGATTATACCCTTTCGCCACAAGGCGAGCCTTATGCCTTTCAATCGAGCCATCAGCCTTTCGCTTTATTTTGAGAACCCATTTGTTCCCAATAGCTCTGCGTCCTTTTGCGAGATCAACCGGTTCCCGAGACTTGGTTTGATTTCATTGACTCCATTTCCTCTTCCATTGCATTAATCCATTTTTTTTCCTTACTAGGGCAATTCAGAGCCTCATTAATATTTCTTGGCTCATCCTCATCTTGTGGAGCAACCATAAAAGTTTCCCTTTCAATGTCAAAACATCGACGGGGAATACTTTAGCGACTTGTTCACCGTATGGGAGATTGTACACTTAGCACATCATTCCCCATTATGCTCCCACTTGGATTAGGTAATGATGATGTCGTCTCATCAAGTGGTTGCAATTGAGAATGAGTTAAATTCAATTCATCACTTTTCATATTACTCCCACTTGGATTAGGTAATGATGATGTCGTCTCATCAAGTGGTTGCAATTGAGAATGAGTTAAATTCAATTCATCACTTGTCATATTACTCCCACTTGGACGAACTCCATAATATCATTATCTTAATCCAAAATTTCAAATAGGAAGTAATCTTCCCCTATTTCGCCCCTCTTAGGAAATTCATTCATTAAGAATGTGACATCCCGTGATTCAAATTCAGTTATACTCTCACTTTCCTGCTCACCTATGAACACATACCCTTTCGAGTGTTCGGAGTATCTCATTAAAATACTCTTCTTTCCTTTGGGACCCAATTTCCCAAACTTGTGAGAGGACTCATGTGTACAGGCAGAACAACCCCATGGCTTAAGAAAAACTTAAGTCCGGTTTTCTACCCGTCCATAACTCATATGGAGTGGAAGTAACTAATTTGGAAGGCACCGGTTAAGTACATAGGCAGCAGTTAACAACGCATCACTCCAAAAAGTAATAGGTAAGTTAGCTTGCGCCATCATGGACCTAACCATTTCCAGTAGGGTTCTGTTTCTTCTCTCCGCAACACCATTTTATTGAGGAGTATACAGAATAGACAACTGTCTTTCTATTCCTTTTTCATCACATAATTTTCTGAACTCATCAGATGAATATTCTTGACCTCGATTGGATCTCAATGCTTTTATTTTCTTGTCTAATTGATTCTCTACCAGGGTCGTAAACCTTTTGAAACAACTTATCACTTCAGATTTATGAGAAACCAAATAGACACATCCGAATCGAGTATAATCATATATTAAAAGTGATAAAATAAACAGCCCCATGCCTTCCTCTCACATTCATTGAACCACAAACGTCATAACGGATTAAATGCAGAGGAAATTCAGCTCTTTTACCTTTTCTAAATGGTTTCCTTGTCGTTTTCCCTTCTAGGCAATGCTCACATATGGACAAATCAACTTTTTCAATATTGCCCAACAAGCCCTCTTTGGCTAGTCTATTCATATGTTGTTGGCCAATATGACCAAGTCAAGCATGCCACACATTCACAAAGGATTGGATTCAGCCAATAATTCAGAACTTGACACATAATCAAAGTTCTCAAATGTACAAGAGGTGTTTACCTTCTTTGGCTCACGACAGTCGCGAGCATAGTGACCCTTCTTGTCACAGTTGTAACATTTCACCCTTGACATTTTCTTCACTTGAGGACATTTTCCTCTCTTGTGTTGGTTAACTCTTGATCTTTTGCAATAAGGACTTGATCTTTTGCATTCCCACATATTGAACGAATCAATACGTTTGCGCTTCTAGCACAAAGCCCTTTCTAAGCCAAAACCAGCATTGAAAATATCTATTTTCGGCTCACATGCCGTCAAGCGGTCCTCTACCAGCTCAAGGTGGCGCACAACATTCTCAAGATCTTCCATAACATGGTCAAGAGCTTCTAGTGCTTCTTGCTTTTCCAGCACATATTGAATCTTCATATTCAATATTTCACAATTGTAGCCGTTCATATCAGCAATTACATTCTTAGTTACTGAACTATCGTTCTGAACACATCAGACATACATGCACGAATAATTAATGCTTATCATTTATGCATCCCTATTTACATAGACCCATCATATTAATGAATAATTTCAAGTAAGACTTCAGAATCAAAAGGTCACTATGTTTCCAATCATCCTCCAAAAAATCCTAATTTAAAATTATCATTAATATGATTGTCATATGCAAAATCAATTCTATGAAGTTACAAAAACTTCTATAACTACCCACACTAACTACCCACAAGCAATCGCAATATGAAGAAAGCAAATATTATCTAACATCCAATAGAATAACAGTGCTTTCACATAATACAACTATACATTACATTAAGCAATATATACAAAGAAAAATATCAACATGGAAAGAGATATTTACATCTATAAAAAATCTCACAATTAATCTAAGAAATAATTAGGGAATGTCCCTTCTAATCTATTAGCCAAAACATCTGAGAAAACTGAAGGTACATTTGCCAACCATGGAAAAACTTTTGGAGAGCTCTCATGTCGCCACCGAGGCGCATTCACTCTGCGCCACGTAGCGCACAATCTAAGGGTTGAAGTTTTGGCAAACTCAATCCTATAGTACTCTCTTACAAAAGCTTCCACCAGCCTCCTATAACCCGGGACCACGTTGACCTCCCATAGCCGATCTAACACTGCTTGTCATTCAGGTGGAAGAGTGTTCATCAAAGCCGGCACCTTCTCAAAATCCGACATAAGGTAACCATTCCAGATGATTTCCTGTATCATCTTATTGACCTTGACCATGTGTGATACTAAATCACCATCAAGCCACCGATAATCAGCTAACTCTTTCATCAACCTTTTCAGTCTAGCTCTTCTTTCGTCCGTTCTCGAGATTGCAGGTATCCGTGCATTACGCATCATAGTTTCTGCAACAAATGCAGAACTAAAATGGATCACTTATCATCCACAATAAACAAAATGGAAAATACATAAATTTCCATGATTCATGCAACAAATGCAGAATAAAAATGGATTACCTACAACCCACAAAGACATAATTGCAAAAAGAAACAAATTCTTTTTTTTTTTGGGTCAACGGTCAACGATCGGTCAACGGTCAACGTGTCAGGTCAACGGTCAACGGGTCGGGTCAACAGGCGCGCGGGTCAGACGACCGGTCGGACCGGACGGACCGGTCGGGCCGGTCGGACGAACCGACCGCACGTGCGCGCGCGTGCGGCGGGCCGACGTCACGTAGACGTCGGCGGCACGTGCTCGCGCGTGAGCGTGCGACGTCACGCGAGTCGGCCGCACGTGCGTGGCATGCACCAAGCTGATCGGGTCGGGTCGGTCGCCGTCGGGTCGGGTCGCCGGCCGGTGACCTGCCGGCCAACCGTCGTCGGCGATGACGTCATCGGTGACGTCATCCGAGCGGTTACCAACCGTTGGATGACGTCACGGTGACATCATCACGTGTCGTCAGCACGCGTCGGTCCGCGGACCAACGCGTGCCGTGTCACCGGCCGCCGGCGCGCACGTGCCGGTTCGTCACCAGCGCATGTAGCGCACGCGCTGGCCATAGCCAGCGCTTCGGGCGCGTGGCGCCCATGCGCAGCGGCTTTTGGCCGCGCGTGTGGGCGCGTGCGGCGTCGTTCGGTGACCCACGACATGTCGCCGGACTCATCTCGACGTCTCCTTTCACCCAGTGCCTTCAGAATTTGATTCCAACTCACGGAAACTCAGAAAAATGGCCGAATAGCGCTCGGGTGTCGGGATTTTCGCCCCAATCCGTACGGCCAAAGATTTTTCGCGATAAATCAATCAAAAAAATCAAATTGATCGGGAAAACGTGAACTAGGGCTCTGATACCAATGTTGGGAATGACTGATCCCCGAAAACCGGATTCGACACCGAATCGAACCCCTAAATCAATGCGGAAGACGAAGCTCGGGAAAACACGCATCACCGATCGTAAAGCACACCACGGATTCGAGCGTACCTTGTTACCCACAGATTAAACACCAATGCTGAAGTTCGAGAAGAAATTCTGGTTCTGTTCGATCCGATGGCGCCTTGAAGGGAAGAAGAACAATGCCTTGTCTTACTGTTTCTTCTTTTGTTTTTGAGAGAAAAAAGAGAGCGTGGGAAAAGGGACGTACGTACGTCTGTTTTCCAACCAGTGCCATCTTTCTCTCTCTCCTCCCTTTTATACCTTCCCCCTCCACGGGCCCCATTCCCGTGGGCCGGGCCTTTTGGGCCCAGCATGGGCGGACGGGCCCTAAGCCCAATATCAATTAAAACCATCAATCACAACACCAATATGGATGAAGTTTCCGCATTATGGAAGATTCAATCTTGAACTTTGATCTACCAAGTTAATACACAAATGAACTTGGATCGTGTTCGTTCAATAGGCTTAAACTCAATATATATTTTAACACTATGAGGGTTCATACAGTCCTAATCTCGACTCAGCATAATGAGAGCATTACCAATTAGCAGATTGCGAAGGATTTAAAAGAACATGTGATCAAGCCCGTCATTCCACCTCAGTCTCTTGACAACAAGACGATTTTCTCCTTCAACCCCTCGGGGCGTTTTGTGATCGGTGGGCCCCATGGTGATGCAGGCCTCACTGGGAGGAAGATACTTATCGACACTTACGGTGGCTGCGGTGCTCATGGCAGCGGTGCTTTTTTGGGCAAGGACCCGACCAAGGTTGACCGTAGTGGTGCCTACATTGTTAGGCAAGCTGCGAAGAGTGTGGTGGCTTCTGGGCTTGCTCGACGCTGCATTGTGCAGGTTTCTTATGCCATCGGTGTTCCTGATCCGGTATCTGTGTTTGTAGACACTTACAAAACTGGAAAGATTCGAGACAAAGATATTCTGGCATTGATTAAGGAGAACTTCGATTTCAGGCCAGGAATGATCTCTATCGATCTTGATCTGACGAGAGGAGTTAATTTCAGGTATCCGAAAACAGCGGCATCTGGGCATTTTGGACGTGACGACCCAGATTTCACCTGGGAGACATTGAAGCTTCTCAAACCTCGCAAAGCATAGAGTTTTGCCATTACCTGGTCACACTATTATTCCTGATTTCTGCTTTCTCTTGGATTTTGTGTTTGTGTTCTATTCTTGGTACTAATGGAAGACAAAAGAGAAAGAATCTTGAATTGAAGTCGATAGAGGAGTTGAGATTATCCAAGTTGTCAGACGACATCATTCTTTCATTTGTTTATGTCACAGTGTTCTTTTTTCCCCCCTTGATTAATAATAATATGCAGATCACTTTGGATTTGTATACCAGGTCGAATTTCACATATTACCTTTTGCTTATCTATTTGAGTATGATGCATGCCCTGTCCAATCTCTCAACTCTTTCTCTGTAACTAGATGAGGCATGTAAAGCGCCATACTCAGAATCATTTTTGCAAGTTCTGCACGGCTAACTGGTTAGTGTTACGCACTTGGAGAAGTTTGTATCGATTTAACAAAATTTGAAATGCAATTGGCAAGTGAATGGTTGATAAATCTGTAGTGTTGGATGAACTTGAACGAATGAAACTCTTTTATTCTTCACCTTTCGTCTCCATTTTACTTGGACTCATCTTGTATCTTGTATTCTGGATATGAACAAGATTCAGATGTTGGGATACTGGGGGCACTCTCTTCTCATTAATTATTAGTCCCGCTATCTGCACCAGCCAGGGTGACTTTGCCCGCCATCCAGCTCTTTAGCATTTGTAGAGCAGCTTTCGGCTGATCCATTGGAACCATGTGCCCAGCGTTATGAACCTGCATTTCGTCACACAGCCAGAATTGCACTTATAATTTGTCTCTCTCATCTTTAAACTATGTTGTGCATGCTTGCTCGCACATTGCAATTCTGTGTGTGCGCTTCTGTTTGAGAGAGAGAGAGAGACCTTCAAGAAAGTAAGTGGTCCATGGCTTTTCATCAGTCCTGCCTCGGCACCAGCAACGACAAATGGAACAGTTGGGGATGTCCCAAACTGCTTTTGACCAGACCACCGCATGGCATTAACCCACCTGGAGTTTCCTGCTCAAATTAACATCAGGAAAGACATCTCATTCGCCAGGTAATGTTCCATTTGATTCTTTCTAGCGTCTACCAACTTGAAAGATCGGGGTTTACCAAGCCAATTGCAGATGAGATCATATTCACCGGCATAAATGAGCACCTTCAGCCCGTCCTCAAGAAGTGCGGGGATACCCTCTGCGAGATTCTTCATCCGATCCTGGCTCATCGCATTGGACACAGTGCTGCTGCACGACACAAACTCTATATCCCCGACCCCTAAAGCATCTCTCACCTTCTTTTGGTTCAGGAGTGTCTCCACGTTCGAGAAGTCGTAGCACAGGGGCCCCTCACAGCTCTTTCGTATGTCGTAGTACTGCAGGCCAATCATCAACATGTCAAATTCACGTAATCAAACGTAAATTTTAGAAAGCTTCTGTCAGGGGAAAGATAGATACATTTATGTTCCCTGCAATGTTCAGGATCTTATTGAAAATACTGTTGCAATCGGTCGATGCTAACTCACAGGCATCTCCGCCCTTGGTATCTGCACACGATTTGCAAAGATTAAAGTAAAGTCTTTACCTTCAGAAATTTTAAAAAAAAAAAAAAAAAAAAAAAGAGCTTCCGGAATGTTTTAATGAAGCATAAACAGAGATATAGGGCCAAAAAAGATACCACACTGTTTAATCCCCTGTTTGCATTCTGGGAGCATTGTGTTTATGTTGTCATGATCGGACTCTGTGATTAACTTCATGTTTAGAGCATAATCTGTGTATGCTTCATACTGGATCTCAGGATTGGTTAGGCCATTGCCAATTGCAAACCCCTGTTCGAGATTCAGAAGTTAACTATGTCAAAAGAAAAAAAAAATTAATATGTCATAGCAAAAAAAAAAAATTACCATACAAACATGAAGTACCTTAAAGTTTATGTGAATTCCTTCCTTTGCCTTGTTCCCTTGCTGAACACGAGCAGCAAAAGCAGGAATGTAGTGCCCAGCGTATGATTCTCCGGTTATGTAAAAATCGTTCTTGACAAGTTGAGGATGCGCTGCAAAGAACGCCTGAACATTGCAGTGAGAGGTTAGTCTATCACATGCTTGAATTCTTAAACTTGAAAAGTATCCAATCCAAAATTGGATCGTCCGTAAAAACAAAAGTAGTTAATCTAGTACTCAGATTATGATCAATGAGCTGATGTACACCTGCAAGAAGTCGTATAAGTCATTGCTGACACCTTGCTCATCATGTCGAATGTCACGCTCGTCAGTGGAGTAACTGAAACCAGTTCCAGTAGGCTGATCAACGAAGATGAGATTCGATGCCTGTGGAGGAAAAAAACATTAACAAAAGCATGAAATGTAACATACTTCAAACTAGAAATAGTTTATTCATCAATAACATATGTTTTTTTCCGTTGTCTGACTTTCCATTTTAATTTAATTAGATACGTATTGTTTATTCATTCAATAATTAATTTTATTGACCATGATCGCAATTCCGTTTCATGTTTGTTAGCAAGCTATTGAAGGCGAAAGCAACAGAAGAAGTTGGCAACTGCTTTTCAAGAAAGAATACTAAAACGAACTAGGCCAACATCATTTGCGATAATGTCAAGGAAAAACACAACAGAAAAGAGTAAGAGGACAACGCTTACGTCGCAAAATTCCAAAAAAAATAAATAATAATAATAATAATAATAATAATAATAATAATAATAATAATAATAATAATAATAATAATAATAATAATAATAATAATAATAATAGAGCAAAGAGGAAAATCCAAAGAATGACGCACCGTTCTCGGGAGTATTAAATTATGATTAATAATGCTATGATCAGTACAAAATTGTCACTCGCTCACCTGGTCCCAACCATAATCATTCCACACAAGAGACAAGTTGTTGGCAATATGGAAAGGGCCATTCTCATAGAACAGTGCCAATGAACTGCTACATCCAGGCCCTCCGGTTAACCAAATGACCACCGGGTCATTTGCGCTGTTCCGTGATTCAAAGAAGAAGTAGAACATCCTGAAAAATTGGACAAAAGACAGGACAAAGAGTCGTGACCACAACTTGATGAATTATAACGAGCTGAATCTTGGTTTGGCTCCCGCAAATCGAAGAAACGAAGTTAAGAAAGAATATTTCCTGGCAGGTTTTACTGATCGAATTTGAACTTCTCGTTTTATCATGTTTCATTGATAACCCCATTATTTTTCCTATCATCTAGGCCTAACAAAATAAGTGTAACAGATGAACCTAAACACTTCTAGAACACATTAATTAAGTACTAGTTATTAATCGCATTCTCTGTCAATTAGAGAGAGAGATGGGCTATCGAAGTTAATATCGAAGTTAATTCCAAGGCTATCAACAACTGTCTATCGAAGTTGATTCCAAGGCCTCACCTTGCTGCATAGGAGTGCGGAAGTGGGTAATACCCGGCATGGTGACCGAGGTCCTGAACGGATGACCCCGAATCGCCAAGAACTGGGAGCTCAAAGCGCATCTCAACGATCTTCCCATCAGAAGCCAAAGAAGAAGAATCTTTGTCTCTAGTTCTAATATTGACAGCTTCTTTGGGGTGCAAGTTGAGCCCTTTAATGAGCATCTCTGCTTGTGCCGTTGGCGATAAGTTGGCGGTTAAAGATGATGTCTTTGATGGTGATGCAGTAGAAAAGAGGAGGTAGAGACAGAAGAGAAAGTAGTATGGTGAGAGAAAAGTTGATGCCATTGTTAAGACTTTTGAGAGAGACTCTGAAGTTTGAGAACGATGATGACAAATCGTGGGCTTTTTCAGTGTTTGATGTAAAGGACGTGCTTGATGAGGCTCCCAGAAATGCATAGAGAGAGAGAGAGAGAGAGTTGTCTGATTTTTGTTACCTGGTACGTCTGTTTTCATGTACATTCCTTTTTTGGAAGAGACAAATAGTGCCCACATTTATTGCCTGAGATACATTCCCAAATTTGCCGCATGTCCTTTTATTGTGTAGGTTTTGGTTGCCAATTAATCATCAACGGCAGATTGTTTTAAAAAAGGCACTTAGCTTAGCAATACTCCCTAGATTTCCTTCTTTTTGTTGCTTATGGAATGAATCAGGACAGAGTGGTGATTATGTCCTTACAAATGAATTTTATTTATACGAAAAAAAAAATCGTAAAATAGACCATGAAGGCAAGGGCTTGGTTTTTGCAGCTTATAAAGTTGTTGATGTGGGAGCATCAAATTACACGGAAGGCAATCAACTCATAAGCTCAACTCAAACCTCACTCAATTAACCAAGCCTGATGTTTATACAAGTAAAGGGAGATTTCGACGACAACATGATCCGGTAAATTCAATGAAGAGCAAGAGAAATAGAGTTCCTAGAAATTGAAATATAAAGGCTCATTCAATTGAGTCAGAAACTGACCCAAAAAAAGAAAATGAGTCAGAAGGATTTGTTTCCTATTTGAATAGGTTTCCTTATTTGACCAAATTTCTTAATATAATATTCCCTAATTAAACGTCTACTAGTTTAATATTTCCTAATTTAATGTTTGTACAATTAAAAGTTTCCTAGTTTAATGTCTTAGTCTATCTATAAATAGGAAGTGCATTCTCAGTTGTAAGACTACGTATTTTGAGTTGTAGTTCGTAATGCAATCCAATGGTGGTGTTGACACCTAAATTTTGGCAACCCATTTAATTATTTATCGCATTAAAAAATTAGGAATTAATTTTAACCCCTAAGCAAAAATATAGAATTAAATTGCATAACATATAGTTTTAGGAGCATTGTTTTTCTTATTGGATCGGCGGCGGATGGGTTCGACATGATGGTTCAGAGCTTTAATTTGACAAGTTTGATTAAGCCCACGAAGAGAGTATATTGGGCCAAGCCCATATCCTCGAGAAGTTATTACGAGCTCATCTTTGCAAAATTTGAAATTTAAGAAAAATCCTATTGCAATTTTGAATTTTAGGTAATATGTGATAAAATCGGTAGAGAATATTTATTTTTGCAAAGGAACTCTATAAGAGAGGAGGAAATTAATAGGATTTTGCGTTCAGGGGTTATAGGCAATCTTCATGCATATTGAAAAAGGAGATAAAATAAGGGGCGGGCTTTTTCTCGATTTCTAGGTCAAAAAAATTCAACACGAGGAAGAGAAAACTTTTTTCTTTCGTTGGGGGAGGCCCCACAATTCCATACACGGCCACAGCGCACACAAAAAATCGGAGGCCGGCAATTCAGAATTTCAGAGTGCATAGAATACTAGAGAGATACACGTGAGGGAAGAGAGGAGGAGAAAGCTAGGTCAAAGGTCAACAAAAGAAATTGGACTCCTTGGGCAAGTCGGGTGCTTTGCCTAAATTCTGGACGCTTTCCGTGGCTTCCCCGACGCCCCCATCCGTAGTTCGACTTAGCAAGCATCTCGGGTACCTTGAAAAAGGGAGCCCAACGACGTCCAGCGACTCGCGCCGCTACTTAGCCACGTGTCCGACAACGCCGACCACAACCGAGCCATTGTCCCGAGCTGCTGTCCATGACGTCTCTCACTCTTCACTTGCTACGCTGCCAAGCCCAGCCCCAATCCTAACGAGGAGTTGTGGTGCTGATCATCGGTACCGCTCGAAGAATCCATTCCCTGCCACGAGTCCAGCGACCGGAGACAACACAGCAGCCCTCTATCTCAAGCCGTTGCTGTTGCATCGTGACCCCGGACCAACGGTGTTCACGATCCTTCCTAGTGACAACAAAACTTCTCTTTGTTTTTGCAGGTTTCCCACAAGTGACTAAGGGTGTGTTTGGTTCGATATTTGGAAAGCTTAGGAAAATGCAAAGCAGTTTAGCCTAAAAAACTTTAGAATAAATGCAAAAACTATTTGGTAAATTCTACTTTGGAAAGCAATTTTGAGAGAAATAATGTTTAGTATAAAACACATTTGCAAAGCTCTTAGGTGATTAATCTAAATATTTTAATTTTTATTTGTTTAAAATTGAAAAATAATTTTTACGACTTTTTTAATTTATATTTAACAACAATGTTAAAGATGTTGTGTAAAAATTTTATTAAAATTAAAATTCCTTTTTTTGCTTTAAAAACATCAAATAAAAAAAAAATTACATGCTCTTTTTCTCAATTACAAGAATAATACTTTCATTACAATAAAAACATGATAACATATATTTTGAGGAAAGAAAATCATTATTCTTAAAAATTACAAATATCCTTAATTACTTTCTAAATTCATAACTATTTAATCACGTAAACGTGACATATTAGATGCTACATCATCATTTGAAGCATTGCTCTCCCCATTTACATCATCAGAATTCATTATTTTAACAGTGGACTTGGAAAACTTCGCTGCCTTTTCTCTCAACTTAATTGGAGTGAGGTCTTTCCTAGCATCTTTGTCTAATGACTGTAGCACTACGATGAAGATATAAATGAATGCGTGTCACTAGTCAGAAGTATTTCACATACACAAATACAAGGTTGTGCTCCACATATAACTGAAGTATACAGATATAACTTAAAAGTACATGTCTTTTAGTTCAATTGGTAGGCCATGGCAATCCCAACCAGGAACATAGTGTACTTTATAATTCTGAAGAAGCTGCAAAAGAAAACAAACAAAACTAAAAACATCACAAGTCCTATTGGAAGAGAAATATAGGATCTTTGAACTTATGCAGAAACTAAAAGCAATGGGACGCAGAAGGTTGTTGCTCTTTATTTTCTTGAGATAATTCCAACATATCCTTCCACTCAAAATGATTTGATCCATCATAACAAACCATCATTTACGATGAAGTACTCATTGCTCGTTTGATAAGACTAGTTAACCAGCCACCTAAAATGCTTTGTCAGAGAATCTCGTTTATTTTCATTGTAATCTTTACTGGATGGGACCAACATGAAGCACAAAACTTTCCTAATCAGCAAGGAAAGGCAACCTAATAAGTAGACAATAGAAAAGGGAGGGAGAAAACAATTCATGAGGAAGTATAGAACCCACCCCACTGTTTCTGCTGACAATCCTTTCAAAGTTTTTGTCCCACGATTTCTGTATTTCTGGCTCTCTAACAGAAGCATTTGCTCTCATCCCAAAACTCGTCCTAGGTAGAGCCAAAACTCAATAATAGCACAACTTAACAATCATGTGAAACTCGTCCAAAGACTGCATATCACAGACCAAATGTTCAAAATGATTTCCGAGACAAATCAATCCCGCAAATTTAAAACGCTCCAAATACCTTCAGCAGCTTTCTTGGCTGCCATAACTGGCCCTTGAGACCTCTGCTTCGACGAAGGCACATCAACACTTGAAAAACTACAAAATCTAATCCTACCCAACAACGAAAAATCTTCGAGAGAAGAGCTTCCCCTCAAGTAAAACAATTTGTTGACCAAAGCCGTCTTCCCCAATCGCCACAACTTCAACAACGGAAGCAAACTCCCCGTGGGCAAACTCAGATACGACTGGCAATTCGCGACAGGGCGATAAATAATACACGCATTATTCTTTAAAAGCATTAAAAGAAGAAACTTCATCACCAAAATAGAAAATTTAATGAAAACCAACCGAACCCATCTCAGAAAGCAAGAAAAAGAACTCAATCCCTCCAACAATTTCACCTAAAGAAATCATCTTTCAACATCCCCAGCCACTACATACAAAACCAAAAGCCGCGAACTACAGATGGACCAGGTAATTCGCACGAGCAACGAAGATTTCAATATCCCCAGCCACTACATACAAAACCCAAATGCCACGAACTCTAGACGGACCAAGCAATGAAGAAAAGAACTGACCTTGTAAGGAGAAGCATGAATCATGACCATCTTGGGCTGCTCTTGGATTGGATAAAACGGAGTTGAAACGAGTGCTTCTAAAGCATTGAAGCATCGAAGCAGGACAGCCTTTCGGCTCTGGGATTGAGTCGGGGAAGAAGTGGATAAAACGCTGAACTAAAACCGTCAGACGATGCCACAGGAAAGCGAAGAGGCTCTGGGATTGAGTCGGGGATGAAGTGGATAAAACGCTGAACTAAAACCTCAGACATCACCACAAGACAGCGAAGAGCGTAGTCAAGCAGCAAAGCGGACTCAAGCCTAGTTCAGGACAATGTATATGTCCTCATAACAGGATTCTTGCTGTGGCTGTCCGCTTTGGACACTAAGTCCTCATAGTCTTGTTCCTCTCGGGGCAGCCCATACTACCCCCAGTAAAACATGTATGTACAGTTAGAGGGACCCAAACCTTATAAGCTAATCCATAACTCTCTCCCTAGGCGATGTGGGACAAGAGAGGGACCCCTTCCTTGCGCACGTCCGAGGATTGTTGCTCAGGCCGTCACAAAAGCGTAGTCAAGTAGTGAAGAGCGCAATCAAGCTTGCAGTCTTCACGAGGGAGAGAGCGATGGGGAAGGGCGGAATCAAGTTCGCAGTCGTCACAAGGGAGAGAGCAATGGGGAAGGGTGGGGAAGGGTGCAATCAAGCAGCGAAGAGCACAATCGAGCTCGTAGTCATCAAGGGAGAGAGCGACAAGAAGGGTGCAAAGCCAAGGGGAATGGTGCAGAGAGAGAAGGCCATCGAGGGTTTTAGCTTTACAAATGGGTAAAATTGGTCTTTCGGTAAAGTTTTGAGGATAAAATACGCAACTTACTAATTTTCATTAAATGAGCCCTTATGATTCCCAATGGTCCACTTTCACTTGAAAGCCCCTTGAAGAATGGTTGCCAAACACTCCAATTTGGGGTGAAAGGGCTTTGGGGCTTGAAGGGGCTTTCTAAATGCCCATCTAAATGCATCCTAAGACTTTCAAAGCATCCGAAAGTTGCCGTTGCCACTGATCTTGGGAGGCGGCATTCAAGTGAATCATCTCATCGTGCTAAGAAGCATTAACTGTTTGAATCATCCACCACGAGCCATCACTAGTCGCATCATCTGACGAGTCCAAATTCGGGAACCATATTACAAAATAGGTAAAGATATTATCCAAATTTAATTTGGTAATTTCCTTACTTAATCCATTGATATTGTGATTAAATTCAAATCTTCGAATGATGCATCTTATCCAAAGTTTCCCAAAAAGATTTTTAAAATTAGGGATTAATCCCTAATTTCACAACGTGCATACAATTGATAGTTCAATTTCATGCTCGAAATTTGACTCGCAATTGCACGGAAAAATCGCCAATCCAATCTCACGCTCGAGATTCGATTCGCGATTTTGTTTAAAACTGGCCAATCTAATCTCATGCACAAGATAAGATTCATCAATTTATGGATATCAATCTTATCTTACCCGATTTGCTGTCATATTGTTTGAATTGATTTTGTTTTCATAAAAGAAAATCCAAAAATATTTTGAGTTAGGATTAGGCTCATGCTAGAATATTGCTTGTTTTAGGATTATTTGGTTAAGATAATGTTCTTGTTTAAATTAGGATTTGGCCTAACATAATTCCTAATACAATTTGGATGATATCTTAACCTACATAGATAATTTTTGCATTTCTCTAATTTCGAATTTCATGGAAAATACTAAAAATTATCTTAGAATAAATTAGTTTCATTCTCTAGAATAGATTGCATGCTTATTTAAAAATGAAAAAAATCATATGCATGTCATATAGAATTAGGTCATTTGGTTAGATGGCATTGCATAGAGATTAGGTTTTATTAAACAATTAAAAACAAAAAAAAAATAAGTAGTTGCATGTTAATTAGAAATCATATCTAGATTGTTGATGTGAATTCTGATCTAACATCGTAAATATTTTCGATGCCATGAGATAAACCCTGCAATTTATTCAATCATTTATCTAAATGTTAAATTAGTGGTTTGTGCAATCGCATGATAATCTCATGCTTCCCAAACATTTTTTTTTTTAAAATAAAAAAGAAAGGTACTGAAAAGACATTAGAGAAATCTAACGTAATCAAGTCCCTGAACTCACAATTTCTGTAGAATTGGGTTTCTAATCACCCACCGAAAATAGATTAGTGGCAACTCTTTTACTGGCGACTCCTGATTGGAAATATTATTTGTATGTTAAGAATTTGATCCTAAGTCGTGAATTTGTATGAACTTGGAAGAGCCAAAATTAAGACAAAAGAGAAAGAATCTTGAATTGAAGTCTGCAGAGGAGCTGAGATTATCCATAAAAAGAAGCGTCAGACAACATCATTCTTTTCTGTCAGAGTGTTCTTTTTTTCCCCCTTGATTAATAATAATATGCAGATCACTTTGGATTTGTAGACCAGGTCGAATTTCACATATTAACTTTTGCTTATTTATTTGAGCATGATGCGTGCCCTGTCCAGTCTCTCAACTCTTTCTCTGTAACTAGATAAGGCATGTAAAGCACCACACTCAGAATCATTTTTGCAAGTTATGCACGGCTAACTGGTTAGTGTTACACACTTGGAGAAGTTCGTGTCGATTTGACGAAATTTGAAGTGCAATGCGCAAGTGAATAGTTGATAAATCTGTAGTGTTGGATGAACTTGAACAAATGAAACTCTTTTATTCTTCGCCTTTCCTTCCCATTTTACTTGGACTCATCTTGTATCTTGTATTCTGGATATGAACAAGATTCAAATGTTGGGACACTGGGGGCACTCTCTTTTCATTAATTATTAATCTCGCTATCTGCACCAGCCAGGGTGACTTTGCCCGCCATCCAGCTCTTTAGCATTTGTAGAGCAGCTTTCGGCTGATCCATCGGAACCATGTGCCCAGCATTATGAAGCTGCATTTCGTCACACAGCCAGAATTGCACTTATCATTTGTCTCTCATCTTTAAACTATGTTGTGCATGCATGCTCGCGCATTGCAGTTGTGTGTGCGCTTCTGTTAGAGAGAGAGAGAGAGACCTTCAAGAAAGTAAGTGGTCCATGGCTTTTCATCAGGCCTGCCTCGGCACCAGCAACGACAAATGGAACAGTAGGAGATGTCCCAAACTGTTTTTGACCAGACCACCGCATGGCATTAACCCACCTGGAGTTTCCTGCTCAAATTAACATCAGGAAAGACATGTCATTCGCCAGGTAATGTTCCGTTTGATCCTGTCTAGCGTCTACCAACTTGAAAGATCGGGGTTTACCAAGCCAATTGCAGATGAGATCATATTCACCGGCATAAATGAGCTACTTCAGCCCGTCTTCAAGAAGCGGGGGGATACCCACTGCGAGATTCTTCATCCAATCCTGGCTCATTGCATTGAACACAGTGCTGCCGCACGACATATACTCTATATCCCCGACCCCTAAAGCATCTCTCACCTTCTTTTGGTTCAGGAGTGTCTCCACGTTCGAGAGGTCGTAGCACAGGGGCCCCTCACATCTCTTTCGTATATCGTAGTACTGCAGGCCAATCATCAACATGTCAAATTCACGTAATCAAACATAAATTTTAGAAAGCTTCTGTCGGGGGAAAAATGGATACATTTATGTTCCCTGTAATGTTCAAGATCTCATTGAAAATACTGAAGCAATCGTTCCATGCTAAGTCACAGGCATCTCCGCCATTGGTAGCTGCACATGATTTGCAAAGATTAAAAGTAAAGCCTCCACTTTCAGAAATAAAAAAAGAGAGCTTCCGGAATGTTTTAATGAAGCATAAACAGAGATTTAGGACCAAAAAAGATACCACACTGTTTCGTCGCCCATTGTATTCTGGGAGCATTGTGTTTATGCTGTCGTGATCAGACTGCGTGATTAACCTCATGTTTAGAGCATAATCTGTGTATGCTTCATATTGGATCTCAGGATTGGTTAGGCCATTGCCAATTGCAAACCCCTGTTCAAGATTCAGAAGTTAACTTTGTCAAAAGAAAGTACAAGTTGATATGTCATAGCAAAAAAAAAAAAGAAATCATCATACAAGCATGGAGTACCTTCAGGTTTATGTGCATTCCTTCCTTCGCCTTGTTTCCTTGTTGAACACGAGCAGCCAAAGCAGGAATGTAATGCCCAGCATATGATTCTCCGGTTATGTAAAAATCATTCTTGACAAGTTGAGGATGCGCTGCAAAGAACGCCTGAACATTGCAGTGAGAGGTTAATTATCATATGCTTGAATTCTTAACTGGAAAAGTATCCAATCAAAAATTGGGTTGTCCATAAAAACAAAAGCAGTTTATCTAGTACTCAGTTTATGATCAATGAGCTCATGTACACCTGCAAGAAGTCGTACAAGTCATTGCTGACACCCTGCTCATCATGCCGAGTGTCACGTTCGTCAGTGGAGTAACTAAAACCAGTTCCAGTAGGCTGATCGACGTAGATGAGATTCGACGCCTGTGGGGGAAAAAACATTAACAAAAGCATGAAATGTAACATACTTCAAACTAGAAATAGTATATTCATCAATAAAATACGTTTTTTCATTGTCTAAATTTCCGTTTTAATTTAATAAGATACGTATTGTTTATTCATTCAATAATTAATTTTGTCAACCATGATCGCAATTATCACGCACAACCGTCAGTTTGCCCAAACAATGTTGAAGTCTTGTTTGATAGCAAAGCTATCGAAGGCGAAAGCAACGGAAGAAGTTGGCAACTGCTTTTCAAGAAATAATACTGAAACGAACTAGGCCAATAATGTCAAGGGAAAAAACAACAGAAAAGAGTAGGAGGACGACGCTAACGTCGCATAATTCAAAAAAAAAAAAAATAGAGCAAAGAGAAAAATCCAAAGAATGACGCAACGTTCTTGGGAGTATTAAATTATGATTAATAATGCTATGATCAGTACAAAATTGTCACTTACTCACCTTGTCCCAACCATAATCATTCCACACAAGAGACAAGTTGTTGGCAATATGAAAAGGGCCATTCTCATGGAACAGTGCCAATGAACTGCTACATCCAGGCCCTCCGGTTAACCAAATGACTACCGGGTCATTTGCGCTGCTCCGTGATTCGAAGAAGAAGTAGAACATCCTAAAAAATTGGACAAAAGACAGGACAAAGAGTCGTGACCAGAACTTGATGAATTATAACGAGTTTTACTGACCGAATTCTGTTGAACTTCTCGTTTTATCATGTTTCATTGATAACCCCATTAATTTTCCTGTCATCTGGCCTAACAAAATAAGTGTAATAGGTGAATCTAAACACTTCTAGAACACATTAATTAAGTGCTAGTTATTAATCGTATTTTCTGTCAATTAAAAAAAAAAAAAACAGAGAGACAGAGAGATGGGCTATCGAAGTTAATTCCGAGGCTCTCGACAACTGGCTATCGAAGTTGATTCCAAGGCCTCACGTTGCAGCATGGGAGTGCGGAAGCGGGTAATACCCGGCATTTTGACCGAGGTCCTGAACGGATGACCTGGAATCGCCGAGAACTGGGAGCTCAAAGCGCCTCTCAACGATCTTCCCATCAGAAGCCAAAGAAAAAGAATCTTTGTCTCTAATTCTAATATTGACAGCTTCTTTGGGGTGCAAGTTGAGCCCTTTAATGAGAATCTCTGCTTGTACCGTTGGCGATAAGTTGGCGGTTAAAGATGATGTCTTTGATGGTGATGCAGTAGAAAAGAGGAGGTCGAGACAGAAGAGAAAGTAGTATGGCGAGAGAAAAGTCGATGCCATTGTTAAGACTTTTGAGAGAGACTCTGAAGTTTGAGAACGATGATGACAAATCGTGGGCTTTTTCAGTGTTTGATGTAAAGGACGTCATTGATGAGGCTCCCAGAAATGCATAGAGAGAGAAATAAAGAGATTTGTCTGCTTTATGGAGAGAGATGACAAGATTCATGAAATTGGAGAGGAATTTTCTGTATTCTGTATTACTCTGCATATCAATGTACATGTATTTGTAGTATAGTAAATGAATCAGAAAATATTTACACAATATTAATTTTTCTAAAGTAAAACGTATCTACGATTATCTATGATTTGCTGAATCAATCTTCAGACTAAATCAGATTCCTTCTTCAATACTCCCCCTCAAGCTAGCAGCTTATAAATGTCGAAGGCACCAAGCTTGCTTAATAGATATATGTGGTCTTTGGCATAAGGGCTTAGTGAAAATATCTGCAGGTTGTTCCACAGTTGTGATTCCTCGAGTGGCAATGATCCCTTCCCGAAATATCTCTCAAGTAAAATGACAGTCAACCTCAATGTGTTTTGTTCTTTCATGAAAAACCGGATTTGCCGCCAATTTAAGAGCCGTGTCATTGTCACATAACAATTCACTTGCACCATCGACTTGCACACCTAGGTCTGAATGTAACCCTTGAATCCAAACTATTTCTCGCACAATTTTCACCATGGCTCGATATTCTGATTCAGCTGATGACAACGAAATTGTCGATTGCTTATTTGTCTTCCATGAAATTAAAGATTTTCCCAATTTAATACAAAAACCAGTAATGGATCTTCTTGTCATTGGACAAGTGGCATAATCTGTGTCACAATAGGCCGTCATCTTCATGTTGCAGTCGCGAGATAACAAATTCCAAGTCCCGAACATCCTTTCAAATACTTCACAACCTTCAGTGCTGCGTCCATATGTGATCACTTTGGGTTGTGCATAAACTGACTGAGTATTTGTACTGTATAACATATATCAGGCCTAGTCATGGTGAGATAAATCAATTTCCCAACGAGTCGCCGATAACTTGATGGATCTTTGAGCAATGGATCGTTATTTGGAGAAGGAGAGTTCGCATCATATTCATATGTTGTCAATTTAACATTCTGCTCAATAGGTATAGCAGCTAGCTTGCATCCCGATATCCTGCATCCGATATGATTTCCAAGACAAATTTTCTTTGACTGAGACAAATTCTCTCATTGGATCGAGCTATCTCAATACCAAGAAAATATTTGGGAGGTCCCAAATCCTTAATATGAAAGGTCATATGCAAATATTCCTTGAGCTTCCAAATTGCGATATCATCATTTCCCATAATAAGTATATCATCGACATAAATCAATAAGTAGATCGAGGAAGTGTCACACCCCGATCCTCGATCACGTGCCCATCCTTCATCTTTTGTCGATTTTAAAAATGCAATATCCCAGAACTATGTATCGACGACCCTTTCTTTTAATATATGCATGCGGAAGCAGTTATAAATCCCTAAATAATAGAGTAATAGGATAGAAAAGTAGGGCCATATTTTTCATAATGAACTTCACAACCTTACTTTTATACATAGCACAATCCATAGTATTCTACAATACTATCAACATAGGTTTGACCTAACACCTATCCACCGAAACACAAGATTCATACAAAACGGGATGAGATCTTAGTCCTCATCAGGATTGTACTCGGGATCATCCTCGGGATCCTCCTCTAGGTACTCCTATTCCGGTTCTTTATCCTCGGGTTCCTCATCAGGGTTCTCCTCATCAGATTCCTCCTCCTCAGGCTCCTCATCCGAGTCTTGAAATGGTTATTCAATAACCATTGAAACCACATCTCAGCAAGTTCTATCCCCTAAGACTCAATTAGTAAACCAATACGCTAACTGGGCTGCCTATGCATGCATGGGTTAGAGAACTTACCTTGGCCTCAGATTCCACATGCATATTAGTACAGTTCAATAGGCACTCAAGCAATCACATCACAGATTGATATCTCGATCAATCGACCTAATCGATTTCATGTCAACATAACATTTTTCCGGTCATTTCAATTCAATCAATCAATTCACAACATCAAATTAAAACAATAATCAATCGACCTAGTCGATTACATGTCAGCCGGACCATCTCTTTGTCAATTAAATCAATATTGTCCATTCTCTAAAATAACCCATCAGGTTACCAAGCCAGTATTTTATAAGATTCATTTTCCTTACTGACATACCAAGCTACCAAGTATATTCATCATAACATACATTCTCCAAAATGACATGTTGAGTCACCGAGCCGTTATGGCATGTCATCCATTCTCCAAAATGACCTATAGAGTCACCGAGCCAACATGGTATATCGAGTATATTCATCATAACGCCCATTCTCCGAAATGACATGTTGAGTCATCGAGCCGTTATGGCATGTCGTCCATTCTCCAAAATGACATATAGTCACAGAGCCGACATTGTATACTGTCCATTCTCCAAAATGATCTATAGGGTCACTAAGCCGGTATTGTATACCGTTCATTTTACAAAATGACCTATAGGATCACCGAGCCGGTATTGTATAACATGATACTTTGAACGTACAATCAATTTGTCGTTTTATTCATTCTTAACAAAAGTATATGTGCGTGGGCACACGGTCGGCCTTAGCCAAAATATTATGATTTTCTTTCCATAAATCCTACCCTTATCTGTAGTCCACCAAAACATTTTTTGTGCTGTCAATCGACACCCAGTTATTTTCCAATTAATAACCAAAGATTACTCAATTAAAGAATAATTCTCAATTTTACAAATAATTCAACTCAACACAAAATAAAGCTCAATTAAATAAATGGACTGCCCCACAACAATCAGCATAAAATTCTAATCGTCGGCTATCCCAGCCTTATTTCCGAAAAATAAATAATTAATTAAATTAATTTCGAAAATAAATTATTAAATACTAAAAATCCAATTTAGGCCCGTAATGCACGATTGGATGCGTAACGGGTCGGGAAAAATCCCAAGATGCATTCAATAATTATTAGAAGCTTCTACTTGCTAATGACTAAGTCTAACCACTTAACATGCATCAATAAGTCACTAATTTAATTGTTCTAAACTAATCTAACAACCTACGTGCACTTAATTAAATCTAACTAACCCTTAAGCATCATTAGCAAACTAAGAAAGCATTAGTGAGTAAAACTCACTTGAGACAAGCGAAGACCGGATCACCGCAACAGTGACGTGACGGCGGCCGAAATCTGAATTTTAGGCGACGTCAATGAACACTCGGGCCAGGCCTACAAGCCTCGCAAGCCCACAGAAATTTCTGGGCTTGTGCTTGGCTTCACGGGCTTCTGATTTTGTTGGGCTTCGCTGGACTGGGCCAAAACCTGGACTTTTAATGGACTTCAAATTGTTGGGCTTCGGCTGAGATGGGCTGCTGGACCAACAAATTTCGCTGGGCTTGAAAGAAATTCATTGGGCTTGATTTCATGGAGATGGGCCGACTGGAACGGCTGCGGGCTTTGCTGGTCTTCGCTAGATTCGTGGCAGCAAAGAAGAAGCGGCCTCGACGCTGCTAGGGAAAGACACGGACGATGGAGAGAGACATGCGGACGTCGATGCTACTGGGCGAAGGAGAACGCACGAGCTGCAGACGTGAAGACCGAAGCTGCTGAAGAAACGCTTCGCTGGCAACTGGAGGAGTCCACGTTTGGGGCAGCTTTCGTTGACTCGGGGGAGGCTGGTTTGTGGACTCACGTGCTGGCGATGGAGATTCGGTGGATTGAAGCCGCGTGGGCTTCAGTCTTCGTGGGCAGAGGTGACCGAGACGCTGGCTGCAATTCAAAGGAGAAGCAAAGATCGGAGGATTTGCGGGGTCAGGAAGTCAACAGCTGGAGTTTTCTTTGTTGGGCTTGATCGGTTTGAGGGGGGCTTCGCTGGCATCAGATTGGTGGGGAGCAGCAACGAAGGAAAAGAATCTGAAAGAAAGAAAGGAAGAGCTGCAGGTTCGTTCAAATAAAAATAAAGGAGAATGAAAGTGAAGTAGAAATTTGATGGAGTCGGCGTGAAGATGAGGCGCACGCAAGAGGGTGTGAACAAGCAGAGCTTGTCCAACAAGCTAGAGGAGAGAGAGACCAAAAGTCCACATGATTATCCAAAGACTTAAAATGCTTGGTTCCCCCTTTGGTGTTCAAGCCTATCTCAAAGTCCCTTAATACTTTCCAGCTTTATATTCCACAAATTACTCCAATTTGAAGCCAAAAATCCAACCCCTTCCATAGCTCCGAATTTCTACAACTTCGGGTTCAATTCTTCCCGAAATTCTCCAATTCAACGTCCAATTTGAATGAAGAAAAAGTCCACATAAATTCTATAAATTCCCATCAGCACATGGCCCGGCTTGGAAGTCCAAATTTCCATCAACTTAGTCCATTTGAATTTTTGTTATTTTTTCACGACGTCCGAATCAATTTTCCGTAAAATTCCGGTCAAATTCCGGTCTCAATGGAATTTCTCTTAAAAACAAGACAACATCCTATAAATGAACCGTAACATGCTCGAATGTCCGATTTCCAAAACCAAATTCAATTTCGTGGTTAAAATCAACCGAACGCGATTTTAGTCTAATCCGACCTACCGGGTAGCTTTTAGGGATTTTATCGCGGTTATATCCCTTAATGGCTTCACCCAATAGATTGGTTAACTCATGAGTGATCAGCTTAGAGAAAAAGGACTATAGGTGCGTCGACGAGATGCGTATTTTGTATATTCGGGACATGGTCAAAATTTCAGATATCACAGGAAGTACCTTTAGTCCATGTGAACAATGCATAATCATATTTGGAATGTATAAAGCCTACATTTGTGAATGCTGCAATAAACTTTGCATACCATTGTCGAGAAACCTATTTGAGTCCATAGAGGGATTTGCGGAGACGACATACTCGAGACCCCCCTGTCTACGTAATCCCAATGGAAGTTCCATGTAAATTTCTTCATCTCGGTCTCCATGAAGAAAGGCATTATTCACATCCATTTGATGTAAGTTCCAATTACGTATTGCAACAACAAATAGAAAAGAACGAACAATCACTTCTTTAGCAACAGGAGAAAATGTCTCATGATAATCAAAACCTTCACGTTGCGTAAATCCTTTAGCGACGAGTCGAGCTTTGTACCGCTCAATCGAACCATCTGCCTTATATTTTATTTTGTACGCCCATTTGCAGCCAATGGGTTTTTTGTGAGAAGGTAGGGGAACAACATCCCAAGTGTTATTTGTTGTAAGAGCAGCTAACTCTTCCTTCGTAGCTTTTTGCCATCGAATATCACTCGCCGCTTCCTCATAGGAGGATAGTTCTTGTTCTTCAAATATTCTACCGATGCAGCATGTGTGCTCTGGCGATAATTTACTGAAGGAAACATAAGAGGATACTGGATATTGCGTACTTGGCGTTTCCATGTTAGAGGTCGCACCTCTCGTCTCGAACACCTGGGCATTGGAACATGTGTTTGTTCAACAATTGGTGATGAGAAGGACCCATTATCATTTTGCTAAGGTGATGAAATGGTGGATTTATCCAGAGATCCGATAGGGAAAACAGGGGATTCGACGGGTACCACTACAGGGCATGATCCAGAGCATGACTAATCCGGGGCAACCCAAAGATGGTGTGGCTGCATAAATATATCCTCCACTGATAAGAATTGTCGATGATCCGATGTTGATATTGATGACTCATGTGCAGATGCCATCTTCTGGAAAGGGAATACATCTTCAAGGAAGACAACATCTCGGCTAACAAAGAAGCTGATAGTGCTAGTAAGTACACCTAGAAGGGGGATGGATAGGTGTTCTAAAATTCTCGCAAGACTTTAGTAAATTAATTCGCAAACTGAAGATATAAATGATTATAAGCAATTATATAAAGCTGCAAATTAATGAAAGGAGTTCAAGAAAAGAGAATTGAGACACAAGGTTTATAGTATTTCGGCTTAGACCAAGCCTACGTCCACTCTCCCGCGCTGACGGCCTACTAGCTGGAATTCACTATGAATCAAAAGAGATTTTATAGTCCGCATGTCCTTGACTTCACAACGTAGAAAGACTACTACACTTTCTCAAGGTTTCACAAGTATTTAATCTCTCTTTTGAGTACAGAAGGTAAGCTCAGCAATTAAGATAGCAAAGAACTAGGAGCTTCAGACTTTAGAATTTTTCTATCACACCTCTTCTCGAATAGCTTGAACATCCTCCTTATATACTCCTTCATGCCTATTCAACCGTTAGCACTTTCCAAAGAGTTCATCCAATCAACGTCCTCCTTATATACTCCTTCATGCCTATTCAACCGTTAACACTTTCCAAAAGAGTTCATCCAATCAACCCGTTGGACAGAATCACTCAAGCAAATCTCGAGTTATTTAAGGAGTGAGATGATAGCCCGCCAATCCTGTTCGCCCATACAATCAGGATTTAGGTTTCCATAAGTAGAACTTTCCAAGTCTACTTCGTCAATCAACGGTTTAATTATTCGAATTGATTTCGATAAGAATAACCAATTGCAAGATACTATTTCCAGCTGTAAGATCTTCAAACCAAACGAACCGAATCCTTGAGAATAATCTTTGCTTTGGATAGGCCTTCTCTTCGTCGGTCTAGAAACTATTAGTAATGGTAGACTTTAAATCTTGAGTCCAGACGTCTTCAGACTTTGACAATAGAGTCTACAAGCATTCAGACTAGATTAATGGAAACATTTTGTCAACTTCAAAATAATACGGGAGTTTTCTCCAATAGTAGGGACCTGTAGATATCTCCATAATGCGATAACCCTTCTGCAAAGCTGGATATCCCATAAAGATGCATTGAAGAGCACAAGGATCCATTTTAGATGATGTCTCATATTTGTCACATAGCAAAGACAGCTGTCGTGGCCTATTTTTCGAGTGCACTACCTAAAACTAGGTTAATGGACTACTAAGTCTTTAAACTTAGCTCGAGCTCTCCCAAACCCATACCAATTCGCGACTTAATGTTCAAATATTTAGCATGCAAAAGATTATTAATTAGGCGTCGCCACTAATCGGTTTATGGTAGGTCAATTAGACACCTAAGTAAAATAATGAGAGAGTTATTTTACTACTACGAACCAGAGATTAAGGGTACGGGGACTTGGTTATACTAGATTTCCCTAAAGCCCTTTCAGTACCATTCTTTTTATTTTCAAAAATATTTTTTGCAGGCAACTTGGGTTTATTTTAACCTAAATCTCTATCATGCAAAATGGTGATCACGCGGATGCTCAGTCACTATTAAACAATCAATGAAAAATACACAAATAAATAAATAAAATTAAACACACAAAGCAAACAATTACTTTTTGGGTTTTCTTGAAAATTAGAATTCTTTTATAAAAATGCATTTTTTAACTAAATGACTTAACCTTATTAATATGCAAATTCTAATTAAATGGGCTTATTATGCAAACTAGTTTTTATGCACCTCATGACCTAACTTCATTAATGAACAAATTCTGATTAAATGATCCTATTATGCGAATTAGTTAACATGCACCTAGTATTTTTGTATTTTTTTATTGAAATTCAAAAGTAATAAAAACCCTAATTAAACTATCTAAAAAGGGATAATTTTCTAATTTATTCTAGGAATTAATTTGACTTACACCTTATCCTATCTTAGAAAACTATTTTTTGAAAAATGAGATAATTAAAATGTACGAACATTATCTAAAACATTAATTTAGGTCCAACCCTAACTTATTTCTAAAAATGCAACCCTAAAAATGTAATCCTAAGAAAATTCTAATTTACTAAACCTACATGTCTGATTTACTAAACCTATATGCTCATGCAGAATTTTGATTTTTTGATTTTCTGATTTTTTTAGTTTTTTTTAAGATAAGTAATTATTAAATAAATATTAAATCTAAGCTATCAACAAAATAAAGGATTAAAATAATCGGAAAAAAAATATGTTGTCTCACAGGTCAAATTAACGATTATTTTAACCTTAATTATCACGACAAATAGATCAAAATAATTAAAAATCTGATCTGAAGTCTTACGGATCAAATTAATAATTATAATGATTTAACAATTAAAATTCTACCAAAAAGCCCAAAAATTAATATAATTAAAAGAATAATTCGATGTCTCTCGGATTAAATTAATAATTATATTAATTCCAGATAAAATCCTAGCGGATAATGTCAGAATATGCATAAAATGAACACTGACCCAATGTTACAACTTAAGCAATAATAACAAAACCAAAAAAATAAACAAATAAATAAAAATAGAATAAAATAATCAACCTAAGATGGGTACTCAAGGGAGGAAAAGATGACGCGTTGATGGGCGAACGGACTGGCAATAGCAACGGGCAGCGTTCGTGGCGTCGATGAAGCGGGCTAGCACGAAGGTGTGGCACGGCGACCAGTAGGCATCAGGCTAAGGCAGACCGGTAGGTGTCGGGTGGATCGGCACAAGCTGAAGTGTGGCGGAGGCACGGATCACTGAAGGGGGAACGCCGAGCTAAGGTGAGCAGTGTGGCGTTGCTGGTTCAGAAGTGTTGCCGATGTGGTGGCGGTTGAAGGCGTCAGGAATGGTGGCGAGCAGGCGAAGGGGAGCCGGAGGCGAGCTGCTACAGGTGGATGCGCAGGCGGTGGTGCTGTTGTGCGCTGGCAAAGTGGTGTTGGCTGAGGGACGGCTTGCTGCTAGCGTCGGGTTAGCAGATCACAGATAGAAGAAGGGCAGCAACAGCTTCGCCGAGATCTCGTGAGTTGTAGGTGAGGCGGACGTGACGGTGGCTGGCGAAATGGCGTCGCGGCGTCTGGCAAGGCAACAGAGCAGCGGTGCAAGCTCCTGTGGCATCGGGCAAAGGTCACAGGCAAGGCGAAGCAAGCTTGCGGGTGAGGGGAGCTCCGGCGGTGGCGCAAGCAGAGGCAGGCGTCGACGTTGGGTCACGGCTACTGGCGTCAACGACGGAGGCAACAAAAGTGATGAGCGGACAAAAATGCTGGTGCAATGACGTCGACTGAGTGGGGGTGGACCATCAAGTTGCTGGGCGCAAGTTGCAAGCGTTACGGGGCTGGCGGCTGCTAACGTCACAGGGAAGGTCGAGTGGCGATGATACAGCAAGCAACGTCAGGTGGGTGTCGAGCGGTGACGGCAGGGACGACGACATGGCGTCGGGCACTGGGTCGCGATTGGAGCTCGGACGCAGGCGACGGCAGCGGTGTGGAGGCAGTGCTGCGAGTGCTCAAGCGAAGGTGGCGTCAGCAGCAGGGCTTCAACGCGAGCAAGCGAGGGGCGTCAGGCACAACGACGGCGAGCACGTCGGGGCAGTCGTTGGGCGTCGAGTGCGGTCGCTGGACGTCAGGTACGGCGGTGCTCGGAGATCGCAGGTTCGGTGGCGCTACAAGAGTCCAAGGAAGAAGACAATCTTCTTCTTTTAAAAGTTTTTCTCTCTCTACACAATGGACTTTTTCTTATGCTGCTGCTAGCTTCTTTCTTTTCCTCTGCAATTTGTCTAAGGGGAAAAGAAAAAACACTTCTTGGACGACAGAAGGGAGGGGGCTTCCTCTCTTTTTTTTTTTTTTTTTTACTTTCTCTCACTTTTCTTTCTTCTCTTCTCTCATGATTGCACTTCTTTCTTCACGAAATTCTTTACGAACTTTTCTCTCAATTTTTTTTTGAATTCCTCCCCCCTTTGCTCGAAAATTTTTTGTCTCCTTTTATAATGATTCCGACCACCCTCTTCTATGGTAATTTTCAAGCTTCCTTTTTCCATTTCCTTAATTCATGTAAATTGGAGCAAAATCTTGTAATCGGTTTGATTTTTCCTTGGATGTTTCGATTCCTTTCTTTTTATCAAACTCCTTACTTTTTATTCATCTGATTTCTTTGATTGAGAATTTGCTTCCATATTTACTATGATTTAAATATTCACCGAAGAAAGAATGGTTAATCATAATTTCTACATTCCATTCATAATCAAATCAATTGATCCTTCCCTTATTTTCCTTTTTTTTATGCTATGCAAATTTTATTTCTTTCGGATCACCAAAATTTAGGTGTCAACAACAGCCAAAAACCCGAAGATGATCAATCGTCGGTTCTTTGCCAAAAAGCATTCCAAAAGGGGTGCGTCCTTCTAATATTCTAGTTGGCATGTGATTAATTAAATAGGCTACCGTGACCACACAATCTCCCAAAAAACATTCAGGAATGGAAGCTTGATATTTTAGTGCTCGGGCAACTTCTAAAAGATATCGATGTTTACGTTCGACAACACCATTCTGTTGGGGAGTGTAAGCACAAGAACTCTCATGGAGTATACCTTGAGATGATAGACTAGATTGACATTCATGGGAGAAAAATTCACCGCCATTATCTGTTCAAATCCTTTGAACACCTTTATTGAATTGATTTTTTTATCATGGACAAGAATTTCGACAAATGTGAAAAAGTCTAACTCTTGGATTGCATGAGAAATATCCAAGTAGCACGAGAGTAATCATCAACTATAGTGAGAAAAAAAACAGGCTCCATCACGGTGTGGTGTATGGTAAGGACCCTAAATGTCCATATGAATTAATGAGAAGGCACTGATGGCACGAGAGGTGCTATTTTGAAATGGTGCTCGTGTTTGTTTTGCCAAATGGCATATCTTACAATTAGGACAAGGAAAACGAGCACTATGACCAAGACGCTTATGAGAAAGGGAATTTTATTTCTAGTGATAACATTACAAGATATGGATAAATCGGAATTTCCAGAAAGATTGACCCAAAAATAGAGCCCTTATTCCATTCTACCCAAGCTCATTAGTTTCCCGGTCGAAAGGTCCTGAAAGGATCAATTTTTAGAATTGAAATTGGCTTGACAATGATTGTCCTCACAAACTTTGGAAACTAATATGAGATTAAATTCGAACTCAGGAATGTATAGCACATTTCTTAGGACAATACTTTTGCTAAGGTATACAATCCCAATTTTTCTAACACCAGTGACATTTCCATTTGGAAGGCGAACCGATATAGAGGATTTAGGCTTTGTGTGGACATCATAAAATAAACATTCATTGCAAACTAAGTGGTCACCGGCGCTGTATCAATAATCCATGTTTCGCATAATGAATTACCGAAAAATTGGCACTCTTGTCAACGGTTCTCAACTGATTTAGTGCCTTCATAATTTGCTCATATTGATCCTGGGTAAGTGGCTGATGAGCTGGATTATTTCCATATGCAGATACCTGATAAGCAGAAAATTCTTTCCCTTTCCTTTCTTTGTCAGCAGGCTTACCATGTAATTTCCAACATGTTTCAATAGTGTGATGCGGACGACGTCAATATCCATGATACTTACCCTTGAATTTAGAATTTTGTCCTCCCCCTATATATAATTCAGCACCATAGGGAAGCGAACAGGGGCCGTTGGATTTGTGTGAGCGGCACTAATCTGGACCGTCAGATCGCACAGCATAAGAGCCATCGGATCCATGTGGGTGGCGCTGATCAGGGGCGTCAAATCGCGTGGCATAAGGGCCGTCAGATGCTCTTCCACGCCTATAATCCCCACCGTCAATTTGGAGAGCACGGGTACCGTCTGATCCCTACTTCTAATCTTGATTGTTGGATCGGTAAGTTCTAGGGTTCCCAAAGAAGTCTTCTTCTTCCTCTCTGTCGTGACCTAAATTCCGAGTGCACCACCTAGGTTTTAGGCTAATGGACTGCTAAGCCTAGACTTAGCTCGGGCTCTCCCAAACCCATACCAATTCGCGACTTTAGGTTCAAGTTTTTAAACATGCAGATGAATTTTTTTAAAGAGTCGCCACTAATCGATTTTCGGTAGGTCGATTAGACACCTAAGTAAAATAATGGGAACCAGAGACTAAGGGTACGGGGACTTTGTTACATTAGATTTCTCTAATGCTCTTTCGATACCATTTCTTTTTAATTTCAAAAATGTTTTTGCAGTCAACTTAGATTTATTTTAACTTAGATCTCTATCATGCAAAAAGGTGATCACACGAATACTCAATCACTATTAAACATTCGATAAATAAAATAAATTGCATCACACAAAACAAACAATTTTTGTTGGGTTTTCTTGAAATTAGAAATTTATCATAAAACATGCATTTTAACTACATAACCTAATTTTGCTAACAAACTATTTCTAATTAAATACACCTATTATGCAAACTAATTAACATGCACCTAATATTTTTGTATTTTTCTTATAAAAATTCGGAATTAATAAAAACCTTAATTAACTATCTAAAATGAATAATTTTCTAATATATTTTAGGGATTAATTTGACTTAAACCCTATCCTATCTTAGAAAACTATTTTTTAAAGAAAAATGAGATTATCTAAATGTGCAAGCATTATCTAAAATCAATCCTAATCTATTCCAAAAATTATCTAGAAATGCAATCCTAAAAATGCAATCCTAACCAACACACTCTAATGCAAGATTTGATTTTTTTGATTTTTTTGATTTTTATGTTTTTTAGAGTTTTTCCAAGACAAGCAATTATGAAATTGCATCTAAACTAATCAAGATATCTACCAAATAAAGGATTAAAATAATCGAAAAATAACATGTTGTCTCACAGGTTAAATTAATGATTACTCTAACCCTAAACATCACGACAAAAAGTTCAAAATAATTAAAAATCTGATCCGAAGTCTTACGAATCAAATTAATAACTATAATGATTTAACAATTAAAATACTATCAAAATACCCAAAAATTAATATAATTAAAAAAATGATCCGACGTCTTACGGACCAAATTAATAATTACAATAATCTTGAACAAAACCCTTGCGGATAATGCCTACAAGATTCATGGGTATTGACATCCAATATTCCAATTTAAATAACTAAAATTAATAAAATAAATGAAAAATAAAAATAAAAATAAAATAAACAACCTAAATTGATTTTCTCTTCTTCTTTTTTTTTTTACACGAGACTTGGCAAGTGGTTCGCCGAGGGTGATGGGCATGGTCGTCGGAGGTCCGGCGAGGGCCGGTGGGCAGCGACAAGCGGAGGTTCGGGTGCAAGGGTGACACGGGCAGCTGGCTTCAAGTGCGAGTGGATCAGACAAGCAGAGGTACTGCGGTGCGAAGGCAGCGCGGTCAGCTAGTGCAGCAGCATCGAGGGCAGCAGAGGCTTCACAAGTGTCGTAGAAGGGCTGAGGGCGAATCGCGATGGTGCAGCGACGTTGGGTCATCGGCAAAGGAGATCGGAGGCGGAGGCATGGCGGAGCTGTCGAACGCTGGGTTGGGCAGATAGCATCAAAACAGGGGCTGTAGCGAGAGGCAGAACTTCAAACAGAGTAGGGGCAACGAAGCATCAAACGAAGGCGTCAACACAGGGGTGCGGTGGCGGGGCTGGGTCGTGGCTACGCCGGCAGTGGTGCGGGCTCGCCTGCGATTCGGTCAATAGGCGAAGACAAGAGGAAGATGAACTGTTTTTTTTTTCACTTTTCCTTTTCTTTTTTTTCTACTAATCGACGTCTCTTCCTCTCTGCCCCTTTTACTTTTCTGCAAAAGCTTGACTTTTCTCACTTTTTACTTTTGTTTTTTTCTCCTTCGACAAAGAGAAGCCCCCTTTTTCGATCTCCGTACACACCCTTTTATAGGCAAAACAAAATGTGATCTTTCCGTGAATATTTCATCCCACGAAGATTGCCTATAACCTCCCGATGACAAAAAATGCTTATCTCATGAATATTCTCCCATGATTTCATCATCTATTGCTAGAGATAAGATTGCAATGCGATTTTCTTAAATTTCAAAAATTCACCGTAATATCACATCAAACCTCCATTTAGATAATTTATGTCATAAAAAAAAAAGGGCTCGTGCCAATTTGATTGTTTCACATGAGGCTTAGTCCGATCTGTTAATTTAAAACTCAAAACCACTAATTCAACCCATCCGCCACTAGTCCAACAAATAAAATGCAAAACATGCAAATTAAAAATAAATGTACCTAAATTTATATGCTATGCAATTAACATTTTTCAGGGATAAAATTACCCCTAATTTTCTATGCAATAAATAAATTGCCGGATTGTCAAAACTTAGGTGTCAACACTCTCCTCCATTTGTGACCCAGAGCTGCTTCCTTGCTATGACGCTCGAAAAACGCCATGGGAGCGACCCAAGTTCTTTCCGATTCGCAAGCATGATGCTTTCTCCTCCCCTCTCTTGTTCGATGGTCACGAGGCGCTGGTTTTCTTCTTGGACAGCAAGTTCAAAAACGCGACCAAGCAGCGGCACCGGCTTCATGGCAAGGATCCGAGAGCGGAAAGGTATCCAACTATCATTTAGGGCTAATAGGAAGCGAATTACTTTCTCCCTTTCCTTAATCTCTCGTACTTCCTAATTGTTGTCTCGGGCCTTCGAGCTGCCCCTCCACGGCTTCGAGCTCGTTCCAAAGGGCTGATAGGCGGTTGAAGCAAGCAGTAACCGAGAGGTTCCCTTGCTTCAATTCCGTGAGGGCTTGGGTCAAAGAAAAAACTTTAACCAGATCAAGTTTCCCATACATTTCCCTAATGTTTTCCCACATCGTTTTTGCATCTTCTGTAGGAGGAAGTCTGGCGACGACCTCTGCCGCCACACAATTCTCTAACCAGGTTCGTACTAAGTGGTTGCACCTCCGCCAGTGGCGTTGCATGTGGTCGTCGACAGGAAGAGGGACGGATCCGTCAAGGAATCCGTCCTTGTCTTTTGTAACGAGTGCCCGGCGGAAGTCCCTTGCCCATGTCGAGTAATGATCCGGTCTAGCAAGTTGAAGCGTGATTAACTTTAATTCGAGGCTGTCAGCTGGTGAAATATAAAGCGGGTCGCCAGGTTCTGGACCCAGGGAGACGAAATCTGGATCTTCAGTTGGGTTCGGCTGTTGTTGTGGAGCCCACTGTTGGCCGGATCCGGGAGTCCACTGACTAGTTCCGGCAGCCCATGGCCTCTGGAAAAGGGCCCATGGCAATGGGATTGTAACTGGGAACCGACTCGTGATTGGAGCCGCCGGCTGTTGAGCAATTTGCTCAACTTCTTCCGAGACCTGGTCGGGTACAATGCTTTCTCCTCCCCTCTCTTGTTCGGTGGTCGCGAGGTGCTGGTTTTCTTCTTGGACAGCAAGTTCAACAATGCGGCTAAGCGATGGCACTGGCTTCATGGCGACGATCCGCGAGCGAAAAGGCATCCAACTCTCATTTAGGGCGAATAGGAAGCAAAGTAGCTTCTCCCTTTCCCTGAGTGTTGTCTCTGAGCCTTGGAGCTGCCCCTCCACTCTGAGCTGCCCCTCCACGGCTTCAAGCCGCCCCTCCACGACTTCGAGCTCGTTCCAAAGGGCTGATAGGCGGTTGAAGCAAGCGGTAATCGAGAGGTTCCCTTGCTTAAATTCCACAAGGGCTTGGGTCAAAGATAAAACTTTAACACGATCAAGTTTCACATACATTTCCCTAATGTTTTCCCACATCGTTTTTGCATCTTCTGTAGGAGGAAGTCTGGCGGCGACCTCTGCCGTCACACAATTCCCTAACCAGGTTCGTACTAAGTGGTTGCACCTCCGCCAATGGCGTTGCATGCGGTCATCGACCGGAAAAGGGACGGATCCGTCAAGGAATCCATCCTTGTCTTTTGTAACGAGTGCCCGGCGGATGTCCCTTGCCCATGTCGAGTAATGATCCGGTCCAGCAAGTTGAAGCGTGATTAACTTCAATTCAAGGCTGTCAACTGGTGAAATATAAAGCGGGTCACCAGGTTCTGGACCCGAGAAGGCGAAATCTGGATCTTCAGTTGGGTTCAGCTGTTGTTGTGGAGCCCGTTGTTGGCCGAATCCGGGAGTCCGTTGACTAGTTCCGGTGGCCCATAGCCTCAGAAAAGGGGCGATGGCCATTGGATTGTAGCTGAGACCTGGCTCGTGATTGGAGCTGCTGGGTTTTGAGTAGTTTGCTCAACTTCTTCCGAGACCTGGTCGGATGCGGGTAGGATTTCTTTACCGTCTGGGTTCTGCATGTTGCATGTAGTGTTGAATTCCTGTCGATGTGCTGATTTTGTTTTGCAGGTACTGATTTGCAGCAACAAATCAGAAAACAATCGAAGGCAATAAATAAATAAATAAAAACGCAAGGCGGATCAAGAACAGAGATCTAACCCTCTTTTGAGATGATGAAAAAGGAATTCCCACTCAGTGTGTCAATTTGTTTTGCAAGAAAAGCGTTGCAACAACAACGTTGAAAAACATCCGAGGGCAATTCGAATGATTTTGCGGAAGCTATATCAGAACCGAATGCTCTGATACCATGACAAGATTCATGAAATTGGAGAGGAATTTTTTTATTCTGTATTACTCTGCATATCAATGTACATGTATTTGTAGTACAGTAAAAGAATCAGAAAATATTTACACAATATTAATTTTCCTAAAATAAATCGTATCTACGATTATCTATGATTTGCTGAATCAATCTTTCAGACTAAATCAGATTCCTCCTCCAACAAGATTTGTCTGATTTTTGTTACCATTTGATACGACTGTTTTCATGTATCATTCCTTTTTTGGAAGAGAGAAATAGTGTCCACATTTATTGCCTGAGATACATTCCCAAATTTGCCGCATGTCCTTTTATTGTGTAGGTTTTAGTTGCCAATTAATCATCAATGGCAGATTGTTGTAAAAAAGGCACTTAGCTTAGCAATACTCCCTAGATTTCCTTCTTTTTGTTGCTTATGGAATGAATCTGGACAGAGTGGTGATTATGTCTTTACAAATGAATTTTATTTGTACCCAAAAAAATTCGTAAAATAGACCATGAAGGCAAGGGTTTGGTTTTTGCAGCTTATAAAGTTGTTGACGTGGGATTATCAAATTACACGGAAGACAATCGACTCATAAGCTCAACTCGATCCTCACTCAATTAACCAAGCCTGATGTTTATACAAGTAAAGGGAGATTTCGACGACAACATGATACAGTGAATTCAACGAAGAGCAAGAGAGATACAGTTCCTAGAAATTGAAATATAAAGGCTCATTCAATTGAGTCAAAAACTGACCCCAAAAAAAAATGGAGTCAGAAGGATTTGTTTCCTATTTGAATAGGTTTCCTTATTTGACCAAATTTCTTAATATAATGTTTCCTAATTGAACGTCTACTAATTTATTATTTCCTAATTTAATGTTTCCAAGTTTAATATTTCCTAATTTAACGTTCGTACAATTAAAAGTTTCCTCGTTTAATGTCTTAGTCTATCTATAAACAGGAAGTGCATTCTCAGTTGTAAGGCTGCGTATTTGAGTTGTAGTTCTTAATGCAATCCAATGGTGATCAACCTTCAGAATCTTTTTCAAAGTCTATTGGAACATTCTTTCATGCCTAGGTGGTGGAATTCATCCAAAAGTTATTTTCTCGCAAATACAACAAATACTTTCTTTCCATCAAACGCATTCAGCATTCTCACCCACTCACCAAGCAAAATTAGGAAGCATTAATTAAGAACCTTTGCTAAGGTTGCCGGAAAAATCTTTTGTCAAACAAGCTTAAAGGGATAGTAAAGACACTCGTAAGTATTTGCCAAGATTATTTGAAGGAGACAAGCCTCCCACAGTGCTGACATCGAGAATTTTGTGCCGAGGGATATTCATAGAACAAAAAAAAAATTAGATTTAGTAGTTCTAACCTTCTAACTTGAAGCATTGTTAGAAGGAGTCAAGACACTGTTTAATAACTTGCATTTGATCAATAGAGCCTTCAGCAAATAAAATGAGATCATTCGCAAACATTAATTGAGATCATAGGACTTTCTATTTTCCAAAGTTTCGCGCATTTCCCCTCTTGCACAGGCCCTGCAAATCCTTCCTCTTGCACAGACTCTGCAGATCCTTCGTTAATCCCACCCAGGTACTTCGGCTGAAGGCATGGCGAATTCTTCCGCTTTCGCTTTTTCTGCTGTTTTGTCCGTCTGCACTGGAGATTTGGTATTGATCGCATGCTCTGTTTGTGTGCGCGTTATCCTCAGCTTCATCTTGCGATACAAAATGGGTTCTCTTCTGCGGGTCCGAGTGCGACATTTTCCTTCTCTCGTATTGCTGGTGTGTGCTAAATTTTAGCAGCATAGCTATCCTAAGGTTGATCTTAGACGACCGATTTCTTACCAATGTCCTCTAGGGTTTTTATGAAAATGTTGATCCAGCACCTTGATACCAACAGAAGAGTTTGGTAAATATAGAAAAGCGTATTTCTAAAGTATTTCTAATCGTAACTAAATCTTCCATTTTTTTTTTCTTTTTCAATAGGAAAGATTGGAGCAAAATAGCTATAAATTAATAAAATTAAAAGATGATTTTAGTTTACTAGAAGCATTGACATATTCTATTTTTTAGTTCGGTGGAAACAAAATACTTTTCCCAAGGATTGTTTCAAATAGAAATAGAGAACGAAGTAACTAGGAATATTGTTAGAATACCCTATTCCCTATTCTAGAGGGATTGTCTAGAAAGCAATTTTTTTTTTTGAATTGAAATGCATTCAAACGAGCGGCATTTAATTATCGATCGTTTGTATGTGGATAATATGTACGTTTGCTGGATCTGCATATATAGACCGGCTTGTCTTCTCTGTGTTCCGTTGTGGTTTGTCTCAATACAAAGAAGCAAGAAGCATGAGAGATTATATCATTACAAAGAAAGTTTAGGTTCATAGCTTTTCATGCCATCGCTTCGCTAATGTATAATGCCCTGTTTGCCATCATGGGGAAATCAAAATGAAACACGCAGTTCACATAAAACGGAGGAACTTTTGCCTGGCATTTTACTGTCGATATGGGATTGATATAGATATTAGGCTTCGGCATGATGACTCTGTCAGAAAAGTAACCGTTTCTTATGATCATCGCTGTTTTCACCATCTCCCTGACTACAGAATTGTTGTCAATATCGGGTTTCACAGTGCGATGAAGACTTTCCTCTTTGACCTCAGAGTCTGTCAATGAAGGCCACCCAGACAAGATCTGTGACCAAGTCTCAGATGCTATCCTCGATGCTTGTTTGGAGCAAGATCCACAAAGCAAAGTTGCCTGTGAGACATGTACCGAGACATATATGGTCATAGTGTTCCGGGAAATCACCACCAAGGCTAAGGTTAATTATGAGAAGATCGTTCGCGACACATGCTGAGGGATTGGGTTCACCTAGGCTGATGTCGATCTCGACGCCAACAAATACAAAGTCCTAGTCAATATCAAACATCAGAGCCCTGACACTGCTCAAGGAGTTCACGGATTCCGACCAAAAAAAAAAAGGAGTTCACGGAAATATGACCAAGAAACCTGAGGAGATTGGTGCTGGAGACCAGGGGCACATGTTCGGTTATGCTACGATGAAACTCCCGAGCTTATGACATTGACTCACGTCCTAGCCACCAAGCTGACTGAAGTGAGGAAGAACAAAACATGCCCGTGCTGAGACCTCATGGAAAGACCCAACTGACGGTGGAATACCGTAATGATGGGGGAGCCATGGTCCTTTTGTGTTGTGGAAAGCAAACAATCGAACAATCCATAGACAAAACAAAAAAATAAATTAGACACCAGATTCATATGGTTCAATCATAAAGACTTCTGTCCATGAGGAAAACAATGACGAATCCATTGTAAATAAAGCGATATAACTAAGATTACACACTTGAATCACCCAATAATATACGCGGTGCTTAATCCCAAAAAAAAAATTGTGAAATAATCTCTCAATCACACTAAACATATTGAATGAAAATATGGTCAACAAAGCCCACAAACTTGACTTTCCTTTTTTCTGTCTTCTTTCTTCACCAAGTCAAACTCGTAAAAGGAAATAAATTACGCTATTGATCACAACACCAATATGGATGAAGTTTCCACATTATGGAAGATTCAATCTTGAACTTTGATCTACCAAGTTAATACACAAATAAACTTGGATCGTGTTCGTTCAATAGGCTTAAACTCAATATATATTTTAACACTATGAGGGTTCATACAGTCCTAATCTCAACTCAGCATAATGAGAGCATTACCAATTAGCAGATTGCGAAGGATTTAAAAGAACATGTGATCAAGCCCGTCATTCCACCTCAGTCTCTTGACAACAAGACGATTTTCTCCGTCAACCCCTCGGGGCGTTTTGTGATCGGTGGGCCCCATGGTGATGCAGGCCTCACTGGGAGGAAGATACTTATCGACACTTACGGTGGCTGCGGTGCTCATGGCGGCGGTGCTTTTTTGGGCAAGGACCCGACCAAGGTTGACCGTAGTGGTGCCTACATTTTTAGGCAAGCTGCGAAGAGTGTGGTGGCTTCTGGGCTTGCTCGACGCTGCATTGTGCAGGTTTCTTGTGCCATCGGTGTTCCTGATCCGTTATCTGTGTTTGTAGACACTTACAAAACTGGAAAGATTCGAGACAAAGATATTCTGGCATTGATCAAGGATAACTTCGATTTCAGGCCAGGAATGATCTCTATCAATCTTGATCTGACGAGAGGAGTTAATTTCAGGTATCAGAAAACAACGGCATATGGGCATTTTGGACGTGACGACCCAGATTTCACCTGGGAGACATTGAAGCTTCTCAAACCTCGCAAAGCATAGAGTTTTGCCATTACCTGGTCACAATGTTGTTCCTGATTTCTGCTTTCTCTTGGATTTTGTGTGTGTGTTCTATTCTTGGTACTAATGGAAGACAAAAGAGAAAGGATCTTGAATTGAAGTCGGCAGAGAAGCTGAGATTATCCATAAAAAGAAGCGTCAGACGACATCATTCTTTTCTGTCACAGTGTTCTTTTTTTCCCCCTCAGAATCACTTTGGATTTGTAGACCAGGTCGAATTTCACATATTAACTTTTGCTTATTTATTTGAGTATGACGCGTGCCCTGTCCAGTCTCTCAACTCTTTCTCTGTAACTAGATAAGGCATGTAAAGCGCCACACTCAAAATCATTTTTGCAAGTTATGCACCGCTAACTGGTTAGTGTGTTGTTACTGATTAAAACAATAAACAAGAAACAGAAAACCAGAAGCTATAGTTTTTGAATGAGGAAGAGAAGCACAGAGAAAACAGAGCACAAACTTGCGTACGTCAGTTTTCTAAGGAAACTGTCAAGTACATGACAACTTAAACAAGAACAATAACTGCTTACAAACCACACACATGTGCAGCATATAACTGCACCTAAATGTGCTAATTCACTTCCTAGAAAATAGCAAAAAACACTAAATGCACTTGGCTGTTTTTTAATATAAAAAAAAAATAGAGTAAAACAAAGGAAAATATGACAGAAAACAGCAGCTGAACAAATGCAACAAACTCCTCCTTGGATCGTTCTGCTGCAGACATTCCTATTTTCTCTCTTAACAGCTCAAATCTTCCGGCTGAAGTGGTTTTGTGAACATATCACGCAAGCTGATCTTCAGATCCGCAATAGACCAACTTAACTTCGCCACTTTGTTGCACCTCGCGTAGAAAGAAAAATTTGACTCTGAAATGCTTGGTTTTCCCATGGAAAACTGGATTATGAAATATTGCTAAAGCAGCCTAATTATCCACATTAACTTCAATGCAATTACTGGAATTCAACCACAAATCCTTCATTATCTTCTTCAGCCACAAAGCTTGATTTGCAGCTGCAATAGCTGCTATAAACTTAGCATCTGCTGTGGACTGAGCTACAATCTCTTGCTTTTTGGAACACCAGAAGAAACAAGCAGAACCAAAACTGAAATAATATCCATATGTACTCTTCATGTCATCTACTGAACCAGCCCAGTCACTATCAGAAAATCCTTGCAAATTAAACTTCTGACATTTCTTAAACTTCACACTAAAGAACAATGTTCCTTTGAGATATCTCAAGACCCTTTTTGCTGCAACCAAATGTAACGACTAGGACTACTTATAAATCTAGATAAAACACTCACAGACAAATAGAATATCCGGTCCGGTTCTTTGTAAGATACATGAGACACCCAATTAGACTTCTATACATAGAAGCATCTACGCATCTGTTCTATCATTCTTACGCAGCTTCTCTTTAGCAGCCATAAGAGTGCTTACACTTCGACAATCTTCCATCTGAAACTTCTTTAGAATTTCCTTCATGTATTTTTTCTGACAAATGAAGATCTCATACGAAGCCTATTTGACTTCTAGACCCAAAAAATAAGTCATCTTTCCCAAGTCTATCATCTCAAAAACTGCAAATAGATCTTGCTTCACCTTCTCTATCAATTCCATATCATTCCCCGTCACTAATAGATCATCTACATAAAGTGACAAAATTACAACACTGTGATTCACCTTCTTGACATAAAGAGTGAACTCACTTAAGTTTTTTACAAAGCTAAAATCCTGCAAATATCGATCTATCTTCCCATACCAAGCTCTTGGAGCCTGCTTCAGTCCATATAGAGCTTTCTTCAACCTATATACACTCTCTTCTTGCCCTTTGATACTAAAGCCTTCAAGTTGTTCAACAAAAATCTCCTCATCAAGCTCTCCATTCAGAAATGCAGACTTGATATCTAACTGAAATATAGGCCACCCCTTCTCTGCTGCAATAGCTAACAGTAACCTTATTGTATCAAGTCGTGCAACAGGAGCAAATGATTCAGAATAGTCTACTCACCATATTTGTGCACAGCCTTTCACCACCAGTCTAGCTTTGTGTTTATTGACAGAACCATCAGGATTAAGTTTTGTTCTAAACACCCACTTAACCCCAATTACATTCTTATCATATGGTCTGTCAACAAACTCCCATGTATGGTTTTTCTGGATCATTGCAATCTCCTCCTGCATTGCTGTAATCCACATCTGATCCTCCTTAGCTTCCACAAAGTTAGATGGTTCGAGCATTGCCACATTGCTTCTTTCATAGATTTCAGCAAGTGACCTTGTGCCTTTTACTGGTAAATCATCCACACTATCTTCCAATCCATCTATAAATTCATCAACCTCTACATCTGTTGCAGGTTTTTTTTTTAACTGCTGTTGTTCTGCACTCTTTCCTTCCATCCAATTCCACTCATCTTCCTCTAGAAAAACAACATCTCTGCTTACTGTCACATTCCCTGTCATAAGATGAAAAATTTTATAAGCTTTTGATTGGAGACTATACCCGATGAAGATTCCAAGCTCTACTTTCTTATCCAACTTGTCCCTCTTGACCTCAGGAACATGAGTGTAACACAAACACCCAAAAACCTTCAAATTTTTCACATAATGTTTAACACCATACCAGACTTCAAAAGGTGTTAACCTCTCTAAGGCCTTTGTGGGCAATCTGTTCAACAAGAACACTACAGTATTAGCTGCTTCAGCCCAGAATTTCTTAGGCAACATCTTCTCATGCATCATACATCTGGCCATCTCCATAATACTTCTATTTTTCCTTTTAATGACCCCATTATGTTGAGGTGAATAGGGAGCAGTGAACTGCTGCACAATTCCTGCTTGCTCATAATTCAACTTAAACTTGTGAGCAATATACCCAGAACCATTATCAGACCTAAGCATTTTAATTTTCTTCCCACTCTGATTCTCAACTAAGGCTTTAAACTTCACAAACACATCAGCAACTTCAGACTTGGCTCGCAGAAAATAAATCCAACACATCCTAGTCATATCATCAGTGAAGGTAATAAAATACCTGCTACCATTGAGAGAAGACTCAGACATAGGTCCACATAAATCTGTGTGGAATAATTGCAGCTTCTCACATGCTTTCCAACCTCCTCCTTTAAAAGGAAATCTAACTTGCTTGCCAAGAAGACAAGTTCTACACTGTGGAAATTCCTCCTCCAAACTTGGCAAGTTATCTGCCAAGTTATTTCTCTGCATAAACGACATACTCTTCCTGTGAACATGCCCAAGTCTTTTATGCCATATCTCTACATTTTCTTCTTTGCACTTTAAAGCCATTTGTTGCATCTCTTGTGGCTTGAACATGAAACTCTTGTCCTCCATTGGAATTCTTAGCACTTCTTTGCTATCTGCATTATTAATAAGGCATTCCTTCCCTTCGAACTTCACTTTATAGCCCTTCTCAACTAATTGACCAACACTTAACAGATTATGGTCAATATTTGGCACAAAGAGAACATCACTGATCAGCTTCACCTCCTGATTTCCTTCAATAGCCATTGTACCCTTCCCTTGCACTTCGATATACTGTCCATTGCCAATTCAAACTCTGGACCTGATTGACTTGTCTAGAATCCTAAACAGCTTCGAATTGCCAGTCATATGATTGGTACAGCCACTATCCTCTAGCCATGCATCATTCCCAACAAAAGATTTAGAAAAAGAACTACAAACAAGTGCTCTTCCTCAGTTTCATTCACTGTTACCTGGGCTTCTCCTACTTGCTGGTAATTTTTTCGCTTTGCAGATGGCTTCCATGTGACCCAACTTGTGACATCTTCTGCACCTAGCATCAAGCTTTCTCCAACATCTAAAAAACTGATGATTAGTTCCACCACAGTATTGACAAGGCTTTTTGTTCTTCTTCCATTTGCTAGACCCACCAGAATTTCCTTCTTTTGCTACAAACTTGGAGTCACCAGCATTTTCTCTAGACCAAATCCACTTCTTCCCTTTGCCTCCATCATTTGATTTCACTCTAGCTTGCAGCGCACCCTCTACAAACTCTTCTCTTCTCATCAATTGTCTGTGCTCCTGTGCCTGCAAAGCATTTAACAATTCCGCAAGCTTTATATCAGGTAAGTCTCTTGTATTTTCCGGAGACGCTATGGTGGCTTCAAACTTCTCTGGAAGAAACACCAGGATCTTCTGAACAAGCTTTTCATCCTTCAAGTCAGTCCCTAAAACTCTTATTTTATCAGCTATCCCCACTAGCCTATCAGAGTATTCCTTCACTGACTCAAACTCTTTCATCTGCTGTCTCTCAAATTCTCTCAAGAGATTCAGCACCTTCCTACCTCTTATCTTCTCATCTCCTTCATATTCTTCCTTCAAGAAGTCCCATATGGCCTTTGCGAGTCACACTTCATAAGTGCAGTAAAGATGGTAGGCAAGATAGCAGCATACGAGGCAAGATTTTGCCTTGGCTTTTCTTGTGGTTCTCTCTTTATGAAGTTTGATTTGATTCATGGTCGGATTATCTGGAAGTGGAGCAACTTCATAATCATCCTCCACAGCTTCCCACAGATCATGACCCTCCAAAAATGTTGTCATCTTAACAGCCCATGCTTGATAATTCTCTCCAGTAAATACTGGAGAAGCCATCACAGAGAAACCACTCGACCCTGTCTCCATCACCCTTTAACTTCTTTATACTTCGATACTTGCTTCACTTCACAATCCCTCAAGATCATACACGCTCTGATACCACTGTTATTACTGATCAAAACAGTAAACAAGAAACAGAAAACCAGAAGCTATAGTTTTTGAATGAGGAAGAGAAGCACAGAGAAAACAGAGCACAAACTTGCGTACGTCAGTTTTCTAAGGAAACTGTCAAGTACAAGACAACTTAAACAAGAACAATAACTACTTACAAACCACACACACGTGCAGCATATAACTACACCTAAACGTGCTAATTCGCTTCCTAGAAAATAGCAAAAAACACTAAATGCACTTGGCTGTTTTTTAATATAAAAAAAAAACAGAGTAAAACAAAGGAAAATATTACAGAAAACAGCAGCTGAACAATTCCAACATAGTGTTACGCACTTGGAGAAGTTCGTGTCGATTTGACGAAATTTGAAATGCAATGCACGAGTGAATAGTTGATAAATCTGTAGTGTTGGATGAACTTGAACAAATGAAACTCTTTTATTCTTCACCTTTCGTTCCCATTTTACTTGGACTCATCTTGTATCTTGTATTCTGGATATGAACAAGATTCAAATGTTGGGATACTGGGGGCACTCTCTTTTCATTAGTTATTAATCTCGCTATCTGCACCAGCCAGGGTGACTTTGCCCGCCATCCAGCTCTTTAGCATTTGTAGAGCAGCTTTCGGCTGATCCATCGGAACCATGTGCCCAGCATTATGAACCTGCATTTCGTCACACAGCCAGAATTGCACTTATAATTTGTCTCTCTCATCTTTAAACTATGTCGTGCATGCATGCTCGCGCATTGCAATTCTGTGTGTGCGCTTCTGTTAGAGAGAGAGAGACCTTCAAGAAAGTAAGTGGTCCATGGCTTTTCATCATTCCTGCCTCGGCACCAGCAACGACAAATGGAACAGTTGGAGATGTCCCAAACTGCTTTTGACCAGACCACCGCATGGCATTAACCCACCTGGAGTTTCCTGCTCAAATTAACATCAGGAAAGACATGTCATTCGCCAGGTAATGTTCCGTTTGATCCTGTCTAGCGTCTACCAACTTGAAAGATCAGGGTTTACCAAGCCAATTGCAGATGAGATCATATTCACCGGCATAAATGTGACGGCCTGAGCGGCAGTGCGCGGGGAGGAGGGATGGCGGTGCGTCCGCGCCTCGGTCCCCGGACGTGCGCAAGGAAGGGGTCCTCTCCCTCTTGTCCCACAGATGAGATCATATTCACCGGCATAAATGTGACGGCCTGAGCGGCGGTGCGCGGGGAGGAGGGATGGCGGTGCGTCCGCGCCTCGGTCCCCGGACGTGCGCAAGGAAGGGGTCCTCTCCCTCTTGTCCCACATCGCTTAGGGGAGAGTCCAGGGCCAATTTATAAGGGCTTGGGCCCCTTAATATGTGTGACGCGTTTTAAAGCCGTGAGGACTTAGTGTTCAAAGCGGACAATATTAAATGGTATCAGAGCCGACTCCCGACAGTGTGTGGGGCCACAGTGAGGACGTTGTTCTATTAGGGGGGGAGAGTGTGACGGCCTGAGCGGCGGTGCGCGGGGAGGAGGGATGGCGGTGCGTCCGCGCCTCGGTCCCCGGACGTGCGCAAGGAAGGGGTTCTCTCCCTCTTGTCCCACATCGCTTAGGGGGGGAGTCCGGGCCAAATTATAAGGGCAGGCCCTTAATATGTGTGACGCGTTTTAAGCAAGTGAGGACTTAGTGTCCAAAGTGGACAATATCACACAGTGGGCCCGGGTCGTTACAATAAATGAGCTACTTCAGCCCGTCCTCAAGAAGCGGGGGATACCCACTGCGAGATTCTTCATCCAATCCTGGCTCATTGCATTGAACACAGTGCTGCTGCACGACATAAACTCTATATCCCCGACCCCTAAAGCATCTCTCACCTTCTTTTGGTTCAGGAGTGTCTCCACGTTCGAAAGGTCGCAGCACAGGGGCCCCTCACATCTCTTTCGTATATCGTAGTACTGCAGGCCAATCATCAACATGTCAAATTCACGTAATCAAACATAAATTTTAGAAAGCTTCTGTCGGGGGAAAAATGGATACATTTTTGTTCCCTGTAATATTCAAGATCTCATTGAAAATACTGAAGCAATCGTTCCATGCTAAGTCACAGGCATCTCCGCCATTGGTAGCTGCACATGATTTGCAAAGATTAAAAGTAAAGCCTCCACTTTCAGAAATAAAAAAGAGAGCTTCCGGAATGTTTTAATGAAGCACAAACAGAGATTTAGGGCCAAAAAAGATACCACACTGTTCAGTCGCCCGTTTGCATTCTGGGAGCATTGTGTTTATGCTGTCGTGATCGGACTGCATGATTAACCTCATGTTTAAAGCATAATCTGTGTATGCTTCATACTGAATCTCAGGATTGGTTAGGCCATTGCCAATTGCAAACCCCTGTTCGAGATTCAGAAGTTAACTTTGTCAAAAGAGAGAACAAGTTGATAATGTCATAGCAAAAAAAAAAAAAAATACCATACAAGCATGCAGTACCTTCAGGTTTATGTGAATTCCTTCCTTCGCCTTGTTTCCTTGTTGAACACGAGCAGCCAAAGGAGGAATGTAATGCCCAGCATATGATTCTCCGGTTATGTAAAAATCATTCTTGACGAATTGAGGATGCGCTGTAAAGAACGCCTGAAGATTGCAGTGAGAGGTTAGTTATCATATGCTTGAATTCTTAACTTGAAAAGTATCCAATCCAAAATTGGATCGTCCAAAAAAAACAAAAGTAGTTAATCTAGTACTCAGATTATGATCAGTGAGCTCATGTACACCTGCAAGAAGTCATACAAGTCATTGCTAACACCCTCCTCATCATGCCGAATGTCGCGCTCGTCAATGGAGTAACCGAAACCAGTTCCAATAGGCTGGTCGACGAAAATGAGATTCGACGCCTGTGAGGAAAAAGAAAACATTAACAAAAGCATGAAATTTAACATACTTCAAAATAGAAATAGTTTATTCATCAATAAAATATGTTTTTTCATTGTCTGAATTTCCGTTTTAATTTAATAAGATACGTATTGTTTATTCATTCAATAATTAATTTTATCGACCATGATCACAATTATCACGCACAACCATCAATTTGCCCAATCAATGTTGAAGTCTTGTTTGATAGCAAAGCTATCGAAGGCGAAAGCAACAGAAGAAGTTGGCAACTGGTTTTTAAGAAAGAATACTGAAACGAACTAGGCCACTATCATATGCGATAATGTCAAGGAAAAAAACAACAGAAAAGAGTAGGAGGACGACGCTAACGTCGCATAATTCAAAAAATATATATATAATAATAGAGCAAAGAGAAAAATCCAAAGAATGACGCAACGTTCTTGGAAGTATTAAATTATGATTAATGATGCTACGATCAGTACAAAATTGTTACTCACTCACCTGGTCCCAGCCATAATCATTCCACACAAGAGACAAGTTGTTGGCAATATGGAAAGGGCCATTCTCATAGAACAGTGCCAATGAACCGCTACATCCAGGCCCTCCAGTAAACCAAATAACCACCGGGTCATTTGCGCTGTTCCATGATTCAAAGAAGAAGTAGAACATCCTGAAAAATTGGACAAAAGACAGGACAAAGAGTCGTGACCAGAACTTGATGAACTATAACGAGCTGAATCTCAGTTTGGCTCCCGCAAATCGAAGAAACGGATTTGAGAAAGAATATTTCTTGGCGGGTTTTACTGACCGAATTCTGTCGAACTTCTCGTTTTATCACGTTTCATTGATAACCCCATTATTTTTCCTATCATCTAGGCCTAACAAAATTAGTATAACAGGTGAATCTAAACACTTCTGGAAACCATTAATTAAGCACTAGATATTAATCGTATTCTATGTCAATCAAAAAAAAAAAAAGGGCTATCGAAGTTAATTCCAAGGCTATCTACAACAGGCTATGAAAGTTGGCTCCAGGGCCTCACCTTGCGGCATGGGAGTGCGGAAGTGGGTAATACCCGGCATGGTGACCGAGGTCCTGAATGGACGACCCGGAATCGCCGAGAACTGCGAGCTCAAAGCGCCTCTCACGATCTTCCTATCAGAAGCCAAAGAAGAAGTATCTTTGTCTCTAGTTTGGATGTTGACAGCTCCTTTGGGTTGCAAGTTGAGCCCTTTAATGAGCACATCTGCTTGTGTCATTGGCGATAAGTCGGCAGTTAAAGATGATGTCTTTGATGGTGATGCAGTCGAAAAGTGGAGGAGGAGACAGAAGAGACAGCAACATGGTGAGAGAAAAGTCAATGCCATCGTTAAGACTTTTGAGAGGCTCTGAAGTTTTAGGATGATGACGACAAATCGTGGGGTTTTTTCAGTGTTTGATGTAAAAGGATGCTGGTCCTGAGCAAGACCTAAAACTGCTTAGTCAAATCTTGTAGGAGTACCCTCCTACAAGACACGACTCAAAAATAGGATGAAATAGTCCAAAAGTGGGGATACAAAGGTTACCTCCCGCGTCTGTAAAACTGATCCTGGGTAAAGGTAGCTCTCGAGCCTTGAAAAATATATCGGTTGGGATAACATCCCGTAAGACTAGTACTAAGCAAGACCTAAAACTGCTTAGTCAAATCTTGTAGGAGTACCCTATCTACAAGACGCGACTCAAAAACAGGACGAAATAGTCCAAAAGTGGGGAGACAAAGGAGGAATTCCCAGGGTTACCTCCCACGTCTGTAAAACTGATCCTGGGTAAAGGTAGCTCTCGAGCCTTGAAAAATATATCGGTTGGGATAACATCCCGTAAGACTAGTCCTAAGCAAGACCTAAAACTGCTTAGTCAAATCTTGTAGGAGTACCCTGTCTACAAGACGCGACTCAAAAATAGGACAAAATAGTCCAAAAGTGGGGAGACAAAGGAGGAATTCCCAGGGTTACCTCCCACGTCTGTAAAACTAATCCTGGGTAAAGGCAGCTCCCGAGCCTTGAAAAATGTATCGGTGGGATAACATCCCGTAAGACCTGGTCCTAAGCAAGACCTAAAACTACTTAGTCAAATCTTGTAGGAGTACCCTGTCTACAAGACGCGACTCAAAACAGGACGAAATAGTCCAAAAGTGGGGGAGACAAAGGAGGAATTCCCAGGGTTACCTCCCGCGTCTATAAAACTGATCCTGGGTAAAAGCAACTCCCAAGCCTTGAAAAATATATCGGCTGGGATAACATCCCATAAGACAGGTCTTAAGCAAGACCTAAAACTGCTTAGTCAAATCTTGTAGGAGTACCTTGCCTACAAGATGCAACTCAAAAACAGGACGAAATAGTCCAAAAGTGGGGAGACAAAGGAGGAATTCCCAGGGTTACCTCCCGCGTCTGTAAAACTGATCCTGGGTAAAGGCAGCTCCCGAGCCTTGAAAAATATATCGGCTAGGATAACATCCCATAAGACAAGACCTAGGTAGGTCTTTAAACTGTCTCACCCTGAATGGGTTTCCTAGGGTGCCTCTCTCCTCATGGATGGGAGTTGGAACACGGGATAAGACCCCCATTGGGCTCTCCGGCCATGGCGCCTCTGGCATAGAAAGAGAGGATGTAAAGGATGCGCTTGATGAGGCTCCCGGATAATGCATAGAAAGAGAGAGATTTGTCTGCTTTATATAGAGATATGCCTGATTTTTGTTTTTGCTTTTTTTTTCTTTTTTGGAAGAGAGAAATGGTGTCCGCATTTCTTGTCTGAGATAGATTCCCAAATTTGTCCTAAGTCTAGCATGCTTGCCCTGGTGTAAACATCAGTAAGCTAGAATTATCATCCTTGACGGCCACATTTTGGTGCATCAGTGGGCACGCTTGGGCGTCTGGTCTCTGCATGTTCGATGAGAACGGCGACTTCTCGTGCAGTGCAGCGTCACCATTTGAATAACTAATGGCGTTGACATTTTCATGCCTTCGAAAGCTCATTTTGGCTCCGATGAAAGATATAATGAATTAAATTTTATGTGGACGGCACTCCTGTTGCCTCTTCAACCGTCATTTTCATTAGAATTCCAATCCTAAATTAGGTGGTTGTGATTGGGATTGGGAAAATACCAAAAAAGTCATAGACATATCGCATTGGTACCAATTCAATCCAAATCCTTTCAAGTTGACATATTTAATCCTAAACATTTTTATAATAATACAAATTCAGTCTATTTTGTCAATTTTAGCTAGTCAGTACTAAAGTGGACGCCAACCGTCTCACTAATACTAATGTGAAAATTTTTAATAATTTTTTTATTCTTTCAAATTTTTTGTCAATTTTTTTCTTTTTTCTTTTTCCTTTTCTTTAACCTTTTCTTTTTCTTTTCTTCCTCCTTGGATTCCTTGCAATGGCCAGCAAGCCTTGCTAGAGGCTCACCTAGGCTGCCAAGCCCTCATCAACCACCGGAAGAGGGCCACCAAACCCTCACTAGCTGTCGATAAGGGTCACAGCCCTCGTGCAAGGTTGCTCCCTTTATGGCTTCAACCTGATATGGGCGAGGTCAGCCTTGCTATGGCCTCACCACAAGCGAAGGTAGCCTTGCTCGCAATTGGAGGAGGGCTTCGCGGCCCTCACCTAATGACCAGCGAGCCTAGTCAAAGGCCGCTGGAGGCTTGCCAACCACTGCTAGAGAAGAAGGCCAAGAGGAAGAAGAGGAAAACTAAAAAGAAAAGAAAAAAGAAGAAGAAGAAGAAGAAGAAAATGAAAAAATTCTTTAAAAATTGCCATGTTAGCATTCATCAATCGATTGGCACTCACGTCAGCACTAGCCCGCCAATTTAGTTAGATGGACTAAATAAGTATCAATATAAAAAAGTTTAGAATTAAATTGATTCAATTAAAAGATCTAGAACCGAATTAGTACCAACGATATAGATTTATGACTGTTTTGGTATTTCTTTCAATTGGGACTCAAATGAGTCTGGTGGAGAGAGCATGGCTGCCACACGCCTTTGGCAACATGGGTGTTGATTGGGACTCTCTTGTCTAAGCTAGCTAATTGTGTCCATTCAATTAAGTGTAACCACAGATTTTTGGCTCGCTCTCTCCATTGAAAATGAAATGCAATCATCATTTAGAGTTCGTTTGGTAACATTTCTATTCCAATGAACAATTTCTTTTCAAAAATAGTCTTTTTTTTTTTTATTCTTCAGAATAATTTTTAAATGAAAGAAGGCGGTTTGTAATAACACAAAATTTCTATTCTTAAAATTAAAAAAAAAAAAAAAAAAGAACATGAATGTGTTAAGTATGATCCATAAATTCTTTTGTAACATAAAATTTCTTCACTCCGTGGCATCGTCTCTTGCAAAATATGGAGAAAATTATGAACTGATGAAAAGCACCTCCGGCTGGAGGCTGCGGAGAGTATGACTTCGTTCTTAACTTTTTTTTTCTCGCAACGAGGGCGCACTTTTGCTGGTACATTTACGTTTGACATAACTGCAGTTCAGTTCAAAATCAAAACAGAAGCTTCGGATTTTAATGTGGGCCAGCCCAAGGCCCGTACAACGAGCTAACGAAAATAGTCTCTTGTTTTAATAAATAAATTGAATAGAGACAATCATCTAAAAACCGACCTTAGCTCAGTTGGTAGAGCGGAGGACTGTAGTGGGGACCATCCAACAGCATATCCTTAGGTCGCTGGTTCGAATCCGGCAGGTCGGATTGTTTTCTCGTTTTTTTAACCTATACTGTTTTGCAATGCTGCTAACATTGTCACAAGTCGACATGGCTCCAAAATTATTTTCATCGGCCGCGATGATAAAAAAAAAATTATTAATTAATTATTTCAAATAAACAAATTCAATAAAATGTTTTATGAATAATTCATTTCCTACAAATTAAATTGAGCTTCGGCTACAATTCATGTACCTATCATATGTCGTGCAAAACCTATGGAGCTTTTCATGTGGGCCACTTCCTAATAAAGAGTAATGCATTTTAAACACATTGCAGAGATTCAGACTAAACCGTGTAGTATCTCAAATTCAGCTAAGGTTTAAAAATAGAAGCCCGAGCCAATTCATGTCTCTACATGAAAAGTCAAAACACCCCTCTCGGTCCCAATTGAAACCCAACACATATAATAAACCCCATTGTTCAAATTAACAACGGGCTATTAAAACCGCAGCATGGAACTCGCACTCCTTTGGACAAGCCATGTCCTAAACAAATCTGGGGTTGTGAATTCCTCTAATTAACAAGGTGATTAGAGAAAGATATTAAATAAGGGCAAATACTATTATAAAAATCTCTAATTATATATAGCATAAAGTACCGACTCGGCCTCTCCCGCAGCTCGCTCCTCCGGCCCGATCCCCGATCCCCGACTCCTTCTCCCTCCCTCTCAAACCTCGGGGAGCCCTACTTAGGCAGCCGCGCGCTCGAGGGCTCGACCCTGCTGCCGGTCCAGCCTAACAAGCTCGCCGGCGGCGAGTTGCCGGGCGGCGCCGAGCTCGCGCGGCGGAGGAGAGAGCAACGGAAGGGAGGGAGAGGAGGTCAGGGGGAGGGGGCATTCTGAAAAGGCGGGGGAGTCTAAAGGGGTGCTTCCTTTTTATGAAAAATCTTTCTTTCTTTCTCTGTCACGTCGTACAGAAATTGGAGAAAAGCAAATTTAAAAATAAATAAATAAAGGACGAAAAGGCGGGAGGAAGGTGAAATGAGGATGGTGTGAGGAGAAAATGTGGTTACGCGTACCGAATTTTCCCGAGAAAATATTAGGTACCCTCAGAGGACCACGTCATCCGTGCTCTGATCCATTCACGCGTCGACACCTGTCCGGTGGCAGGTCCACGTCGGCTCCCTCTTCTCTCTCACGTCGTTCTAATTTAAACCAACGCGCGGGCATTTAAAAAACCGGAAAGGGAATTCTCTCTCCTCTGTCTTCTCTCTCCTCTTTGCTCTCTCTTCCTCCTCCGACGCTCCTTCCGGTCTAGCGATTCCTCCGACGACCGTCGCTCCTCCCGACGACGGCCTTTCTCTCTCCACTCGACGGCCTCATCTCAGCAGGGCTCGATTTTCTCGGCGCACTCCTTCCTAAATCGCGCTCTCCCGACGGCCGATTTCGCTCGCCTCTCTCCGTCCCCCGACTCGCGACTGAGAAGCAATCGCTCCGCCCTGCTCGAAGCAGTCGCTCGACAAGCCCTAAATCTGCGACCGCAAGGCAGGTTCGATTTTATTTCCCGAGTTTTTATGTTCGCATCTTTGTTTTGGGGGTGAAAGCTTGGCCTAAATCTGCGATCAGAAGTTCACTGGTTTATTGCTTCTGATTCTAAGCGCAGCAACGCGAGAAGTGAAACTGTGACTGTCTGTCTCTCTACCCTTGTCCGGTTTTTCCGTTCTTGGCAAATCCGAAGATGAGCCCACTTCTGGATACATGATCTTAGGCCGACCCGTCAAGTCGAAGCCCGACGTAATCTCGCTGCTTCGCTCCACCGAGCTGTTGAATCGCTTGTGTCCGGGGGGTTTCAAGATTTTCCGCGGAGGCAATCGCCTGTTCCGTCATTGCAGACTTCCAGGCGAGAAGAAATGTGCCCACAATAATCACCCCAACACCGAACCGCCTCCTTTGTCCTCTCTCGGTATGTCGTCATCCCTTCTCCGCTTTCGTTTTTTCATTCGTCGTTTGGTTTCAGGAAGTGGTGGGGATGTTATAAGTAAAAGAAAGGAATCGGGCTGTGAGGTTTCGCCTGAATTGTGAGAGATTAACGCGGGAGTGGTCGACCCCGCGTCCCGTATATGGCGAACGGTATGATTTTTGAATGAAAGCGGGTTCGCATGAGCTATGAGCGTTGGTGGGGAACGAGCAAGAAAGTGGGTTTTGCTGAAAATTTTGATCTTGTTGAAGTTGGATTTAAGGGTAGGGATTTTCTTGGATTTTGGGCTCTCTCCGTCTTTCTTGGTCGCGCGAGCACGATCTTATGCGTGGAAATACTTGTGTTGATCCGTTCTTTTCTTTCAGTGGGACTTTGATTGTGTATTTTCCCTTTGGAAATTGTGACTGGACTTTCGATTATATGTCCCTCCGCAAGCTGAACTGTGGACCCAATTTTGCCGCACGAAGTGGACTTTTAGATCAGGCTGCCGTAACAAAATCATACATGGGTATCTATCTGTCTCGATTATTGACAAGTTGGGAGTCACGGCATTTCTGTTTGTTGAAAGCTAGTTAATCTTAGATGCTGTTTGTCAAGAAAAATTATAGGAAGAGTAGACACTGAACTAATGTGACTCTTTTGATGAACTGAACACATGGGGTAGCTGATATTACTTGAGATCTCTTGGAATAGTTGGTGGGTGTATCTAGATTCATGAACACCCTGGAATTGAATTAAATGGTTGCATTTCTTCTATTGATAAGCATTTTCTGCTCCTCTGCTCATGCTTTGTATCTGACTTTAGTGTCCATTTTTCTTGTTTTCTCATTCTCTTTTTTGGTTTTGCCGGAAAGGGAATTAGTCGAATTGCTTGTCATCAATGATTGCGGTTAACCTTTTGACCTTGTTTTTGCTCACACTCTGTCTTGAGTTAGTTTATCTTTTTAATTCTGTCGGTCTTACTGAGTTCATGGGACTTGGTGGTTCAAAGATTTTAATCTTATAATTTTGTCAATTTTGATTGTTCATATGGGTTCGTGCGTTGTGCAATATTATCTGAGAAGGCCATGCCAGAATGGTTAAATGGTTTATTTGTACGGATTTGTCACCTAATTGCACCTTTATGATTCAGCACTTTTCGTTACTCCTTTCCATGTGCTGCACGAAAAGCTTTTTGACTTTGGTTCCGTTTAGCTATTTTAACTTTCTCAGTATAAGCAAAGTATCAAAACTAACGTGTTTACTTCTTAATAGTGCTTGCATTCAATTGTTACTTGGGTCACTTATGTGAGAATTTAGTGAGCATGGCAATAATTGGCTTTCATTTGATTCCACTGTGGAAGTACTCCATTTAGGATGTCATGGCATATTTGCTTCTTTTGACAAAGAGGATCACTACTCTAGAGCGTCCTTGCCAAATGAATCTTTCATATGGTGCATGATCAGAAAAATTTCGTTCATGCTGTAGTTATATTGGATTCATAGCTTTTAGGCCGATACTGAGAGTTCTTTGCCCATCATATATGCCAGGTGCACAATTTTGCAAAATGCACGATCAGTTTTAAATCATCGTTATTTTTTCTCTCTGTAGAAAGCAATCTTTGTTATGGATTGATGAAGGCATGAATTGAAGAAATCCTTGTTGTCCCAACTGCTCAACAGTGCTTCCATGGATGGCAAAAAGTTCATCTGAGTTGAGCCTTCCTGGTTCTGGATTATTGAGTATTTGGCAAAATTCAAGCAAGTTAAGCCATCCCTCTTGCATGGTATTCACCTTCGACAGTAGCATTTTGCAAGTTTTGGTCCACTTTTCTCATCATTTTTGTTGGGCATTCATATGGTTTATGCTTTTCAGGTATCATTAAAGCGGCTCCAGAGTTACCTGCTCACTTGGGAAAAAATATGGAGGAAGTTGTTTCTTTGAGATGCTTGGAGGAGTTATGTGGCCCTAGAAATGGAAGCATGAACAGTGCTTGGTCCTCATTGGGATCAAAGGCGAAAATTGATACATCAAAGAGCTGCAAAAATGTCCGACAGTAAATGTTCCATAATGTGAGTTCTAATAAATGATGCAGTGAAAATGTGTTTTATTTTCTTCATGACATCTTTCCACTGGTTCTGTTCTAATGATTGCTGAAGTTTGGTGTCTATTCCCCTGTTTATGAATTTGTTATATGTTAGGGCTCTGCATCTGATCTTGAAGTAACTGCAAATGAGTTTTTGAAATGGGACCTTCACTCATTTTTAACGCACAAGAGAACCTCTGCCAAAAACTGCTCTAGAGGAGATAAGCAGATCTTTCATCCAGTGCTGTCTATCTTCATGATATCCTCTTTCATTCAGGTTTAAATTGGTTTTTCTCTTGTTTTTTGGCAGCTGAAAGATACAATACTTGCAGGTACCCATCCACATGCTGATTCTAAAAAAAAGAGGGTAGATTGGCAGATGTTTGTCATTTGAATAGGACCGTCATTCATAATGGTGGACATACTGGACTTACATGTGCGCCTGATGTGGGAGACACATATGCTCCTAACACAGTTAATGAACCAAACTTGGTTTCTCGATCCACCAATCATGTGGAGCCCTTGGTAGGAGATGACGGTATTAGGAAGTGTCTTCCCACGAAGAGGAACCATATTGATGTTCACGCTGAAAATGTTGAAAGGAATTGTAATGAGGATCAACATCATGATGCTCATTCAGATGCTAAAAGGGCCAAACAGCAAGATTCTGATGAAATAAAGGACAAAGAAGAATCACCAGTTGTTCTAACTGGAAGATTAGGTTTCGAGAGAAATGATGGATGTTCTGATAGAGAGGTGGCTAACCTTGTCAAGGATCATATGGGGGCTGTGGATGACGACCAGTCGTTAGAGGGAGATGGGAGGCATTATGCTCAGCCAAGGACTTGTGACGTACTTTCCGATGGAATGGAGTGGGGGTTTTCCGTTGATGATCCCAAACGCGTCCGTGACTCCATAGAGAAAACAAAGAACAGTGAATCAGCTCGAGCATCGGAATGGGGGCAGACTTTTACCAGTCATGCAGAAGATTACGTGGTCCACGTTGTCGGGGAGGATATGTCCAGTGATGGTGATGAATATAGAAAAGAGCAGACAGGATCCTATAACATTAATGTTTTCAAAAACACATTTTGGTGATTTATATGATCTGATTTACATGATCTGATGTCCGGGATTTGAGGATTCATGATGTTTTCTTTACAAAAGCAATAACTTGTTAGTACTGTCTCGTCAATAATCATTCATGTTGTCTCATCAATAACTTTTTATACATTAGTTGCTGAATAATTTTGATGTTCACTTTCTTGCCTAAATTCTTCTCCAATTTGCTGTTCTTCGAGGAGTGCAATGATACGTTGTTGATTACTTACCTAGCCATGCTCGCCAATTGCTCAAGGTATGAACAAACTCTTGAATTATTTACTTTTGACATATTTTGAGTATGTCCAGAGTCATGATTTAGGATGAAAATATTGCTCTAGACCATCTTCTGGGTGATAATGCTTGAGGATCGTGTATATAAATCAAACCACACAAGTCATGTGCTTGAAAGCTTATCCGATTCTGTGGCCGCGAGTGCCACGAAAATGAACTAAGAGACATTGTTTTCGTCAGCAGGCACAAATTTCCATAATTGGCAAAAAATAAGCACATACAACAATCACTCAAATTATCACTAAAACATGCAGCAAAATTGGAAGACACCATAAGATAATTTCTGATGTTCCCGTCCCGTGCATGGGGAGCTTATAAACTATTTTCATCTTCATCATAAGCCTATAGATGACATGAGTCCATGAAAGCAACCGTTCGCAACTAAATTGGAGGATACATCCCATTCCAAAAAGATCCAGATAAGGTTTCACAAGAATTGATCCCGACACACCTTTACATTGACATGATAACTCATATAAAGAAGAGTTCTTTCTTTAGCCAAAGGGAAACTATCAAAAAGATGCTAAGTATCAACAATTTGGCATGGAGTGTCAGCAGGATTGACTCGGGGTCCATGCCAAGCATATCGAAGCTCTGGGGCTAAATCGGGGTTGATCACTGTAACTCTTTTCATTGTCTCTCCAACACAAAGACACTGACCAACCTGTTATAAACAAGCAGGTAGAGCACAAAGCGGTGGCGGTGGCGGTGGTGGCGACAGCGGCGGCCAAGTAGGACCCTCCACTTTTTGCTCAGTGTATGAAAAGCAACACATTTAAATAAATACAATCAGTAGTCTTGCTTACTGGGGCATTCAGATGCCCTGTGCCCCGCACGCCCATATACAAAGCACGATCCTCCGAAGCTCCTGTCATGACACAATGCCATATCAGTGAGATTTACATGGCCATGTCAAGTATGTCATTGGTGATTGAAAAGAAATATATTTGCTAAACGATGGAGGATAATGTATCAAATCTCCAACACAAGTCTGCAATGCTACATCAATTCCATATGTACCAAGAGCGGACAAAATTGCTTAGGGAATACTCGCAAGATTTGCATAGGCAGAAAGATATACCTGTCCCTCGAAGATGGTCTACTGGATCGCCTACCACCTATAAGCCAATCATTATCATTGTTTCTTGAGGGGCGACTCCAGCTATTTTCAACTCTGGAACCGCGGCCACCACGTCTAAATAGACCAACATCATCATCAGCATCACGACCACTGCCCCAACTTTGGGACAATCTCGATCCTCTCCGGTCTCTAAGACTTGGCCGACGACTCCTGTCTCTGCTAGAAAATCTACCATAGAAATCACTAGGGGGCCCATCATCTTGCAGAGCAGGTAACTGTCAATATAAAAGAAAAGTGAATTAGCTCTGAAAATGCAATTAGCACCAAAACTGACGCTATGGCAATATCTAAGCATGGAAGCAACTGCATTTATGTGAACCATCGTAATCTCAACCCTATGAGGTATCTTGAGCCCTCACACAACCTTGGAAATTCTTGTAATAGTGTTCCCAGGTGGTGTTGGCTGACTCAGCAACTCCTTTGCAATCTCCTCAGGAAGATCAAAAACCGCCACTTGAACCTGTCATTGGCACCATAAACTATATGAAAAAATGTACAACCAAGAACGAAACTATAGTGGGAAAATTTATAAAGGTAGTGCTCTGGTTTGGTAGATACCCTTTCATCTGCAACCAAATATATCTTCCCCAGTTCATCTGCCGCCGGAGAATAGACATCAGATAGAAATCCAGTGACGGATCGGGCAGAAAGGAAACCTCTAGAATAAGATGGATCCCGAGTCAATTGCAGCGTAACCCAACCCTACAACGCATTTGTCCAGTAGAATATTATAAGATACAGCAGCAGGCACAATTTTCCATAATCTCTAATTACCAGTTAATCAGCAGAAACATACAAAAACCATGTTCTGAAAGATCAATTGGTATCAGTGGCTATATAAATGCACTTTCTCAAAATTTGACAGCACATAGGATCAACAAATTATTTTCCCAACATAAATGGTCCATGCTCCAATAAGCAACCACTTCTTTTCCTAAATCTTGAAATGAATCTTTAAAAGTTAGGGTTATAGAAGCACAGATGACTAACAAAATTGCCACAGATGTCTCTAATTTACCTGCTCATGATTTGTAAGAGACCGAGATGTAGGAGGTTGCGAAAAACCACTCAAATGAGCCAAAGCATCAGCTAGAGCATTTACACCTTGCTCTTCAATTAGTTTTTGTGCTGTTGGAGTGAAAAACCCTACAGACTTAGGATGAACCACTTTGAGGGTCGCAACAACTTGCTCAGCGGATGACTCCAAAACTTCATGCATTGCTGGAGGGCTAATAAACTCAAATGTGCAACCTACACCTCACTCAATGGATCTGACAGTTCTCCTTTGACTACTTGTATACATCAAGATAGCCATTCCTTCTTTCCCGGCGCGTCCAGTACGAACAGACCGATGGACAAAAAGTCTCTGAATCATTTGGCAGTTCATAGTGGATGACCTGGCATTAGGAGTTGCATACTCTTGTTAATCTTATACACGTAGCTTTGTGAGAGGACTAACTAATCGTGCAGGTAAACAAACATAAAAAACTAAATAACCTACGAGATCAACATTAGGGATATCCAGCCCATGAGATGCAATATCAGTAGCAACAAGAACAGTGAACTTCCCCTGCCGGAAACCATTAAGAGTTCTCTCCCTCTGATGCTGAGAGATATCCCCATGCAATGCTTCAGAGGCAATGATACTCGTTAATGCCATTGACACCTCATCTGCATCTCTTTTATTCTGTGTGAAAACAATGGTCTTCCCACCTTTCGCATACACGTAAGATAGATATACAAAAAGGTCATTTATCTAGTAAAAGCACAATCTATTAAAGCCTACCATAAAGCATGTAGGCAAGAACAAAATCAAAGCCTTCTTCCACTAAGCAGGAAGAATCTTAAGAAACAGCATGATAGAAAAATTCGGGACATATGCCTAATGGGAGACATCCATATGCAAATGTTAGCGAATCAAATAAGCATCTTGATTGGGGAAAAAGATATCAAGTATGAGGGAAGCATCTCCTACCGTGATGAGATCACTTAGAATGGTACGCTTTGAAGTTGGAGTTGCTGATATGGCATAAATTTTAATTCCCTCTGCGAGTTTTTCATCTTGTTCTCCAACCTACATCAGGAAAATAAAGAGCAGGCAAACCACATAAGCCATCACATGACATTTTGATGAGCCACACTCCTCCATTTCTACGACTGTACTATGCAAAAATTCAGGCCTATACCCAATATCGGATCATGCAAGAAGTTTGGGCAGACGGAGACAGAGAGATTGTTATTGAGAGAAGAACTTTACCAAGTCAATCGTCAAAGGATTGTTCAAGTGCTTTCTCGCCAGTTTCTTCACCCAACCAGGCATTGTGGCAGAGAAAAGCATGCTCTGTCGCTGTGAGGGAAGCTTTTCCAAGATCACTTCCACATCTTCCTCAAAACCAACGGCAAGCATCTGATCAACTTCATCAAGTACCAAAAATTCCACTTCTCCCAATTTAAGGCTGTTACCATTGATCAAATCAATGATTCAACCAGGAGTCCTGACAACTACATCGAACCCCTGGGAAAGGACACTTTGTTGGGTAATGTAAGAAACTCCACCATAAACACACACGGTGTTTAAGTAAGGTGTAGATTCCTTAATTTCTTTCTCTACTTGTTTTGCTAATTCCCTTGTTGGTGCTAAGGCCAAAACTCTAGGAAGTCGCCCACATCTAAGAGACATTTACAGTATAATCTGTCATTAGAAAAATGCTCAAACATTGGAGGTCACCAAGATAATTAAAATTATTACTCAAATACCTCGGACTTCTATGTTCATCACCATCGGTAAGACGCTTCAGTATGGAATCCCGAAAGCTAAAGTCTTCCTTGTTCCAGTCTTCGCATGAGCAATTAAATCACACCCTTCAAGCACAGGGGTTAACACTGCTCTAACAATCACAGAATAGTACAAGGAACATGAGTTTGCCATTGAAAACATGATGAAACTTTAGTAGAGTGAACAATGAAGGGGGAAAAGTAATGAGTGATGGGTGAACTATCCTAGTGCTGGCAAAAGTAAAGAAACAAAATATCGAGTCGATTAAAAAAACGAATTCTGCCTGTGTAAAGCCCTAGTCCCAACAACATCTTAGTGTTGAACAGCTCAATTTTCAGCATAGGATAGTCATCTAATGTAAGCTACGACAGAACATCCCAGAATACCTATTATGATTGCCTGCACTTAACTCCATCCGTGGTTCGCCTAGCACATTAACAAAGGTCAAGGTTTTCTACTTAATTTTCCAGCCAACTAAGTATGCTCAAACAAAGAAAACTCAGCCAGCAATAAACAACAGCAATTCATACCAAAGCGAAAAAATTGGATAACACAGGGAAGGAAACAAAGGATAAAGCATACTTGAATGGGAAAGAGATGGGTAATGCCACGTTTCTCAAGAAATTCCACGAGCCTCTGAGGCAAACCCAGCTTGGAGACAGCAAGCTCGTCCTCGCTCACTCTCAGCCTCGCCGCCCTCAGACACGAAGCCGCCTTCATCCTCACTCGCGTCAACCTCGCTCTCCGAGAACCCACCGGTCCCCAACTTCTTGAAAGCCTCCTCGCTCAGCACCGAGTTCGGCGTGGCGATGGCAGACGTCACGAAGCTGCTCAGGCTCCTCCTAAGGCCGCACCTTTTCACGCACCCACTTTCTAAAAGCCCAAAGGGTCTTCGGACATGGCACTCGCTGGACGAACAGAGCAAGGAATTGAAGTGGGGCTTCTCGGAAAACGACAGAGAAACCACGGCACCAGCCGAGCGATTGCTTCTCGGTCGCGAGTCGGGGGACGGAGAGAGGCGAGCGAAATCGGCCGTCGGGAGAGAGCGCGATTTAGGAAGGAGTGCGCCGAGAAAATCGAGCCCTGCTGAGATGAGGCCGTCGAGTGGAGAGAGAAAGGCCGTCGTCGGGAGGGAGCGACGGTCGTCGGAGGAATCGCTAGACCGGAAGGAGCGTCGGAGGAGGAAGAGAGAGCAAAGAGGAGAGAGAAGACAGAGGAGAGAGAATTCCCTTTCCGGTTTTTTAAATGCCCGCGCGTTGGTTTAAATTAGAACGACGTGAGAGAGAAGAGGGAGCCGACGTGGACCTGCCAGCGGACAGGTGTCGACGCATGAATCGATCAGAGCACGGATGACGTGGTCCTTTGAGGGTACCTAATATTTTCTCGGGAAAATTCGGTACGCGTAACCACATTTTCTCCTCACACCATCCTCATTTCACCTTCCTCCCGCCTTTTCGTCCTTTATTTATTTATTTTTAAATTTGCTTTTCTCCAATTTCTGTACGACGTGACAGAGAAAGAAAGAAAGATTTTTCATAAAAAGGAAGCACCCCTTTAGACTCCCCACCTTTTCAGAATGCCCCCTCCCCTGACCTCCTCTCCCTCCCTTCCGTTGCTCTCTCCTCCGCCGCGCGAGCTCGGCGCCGCCCGGCAACTCGCCGCCGGCGAGCTTGTTAGGCTGGACAGCCAGCAGGGTCGAGCCCTCGAGCGCGCGGCTGCCTAAGTAGGGCTCCCCGAGGTTTGAGAGGGAGGGAGAAGGAGTCGGGGATCGGGGATCGGGCCGGAGGAGCGAGCTGCGGGAGAGGCCGAGTCGGTTCAGCCTTCTCAGGTTGGAGAGAGAGAGGGGGAGGGGGGATGGGTTTCGGTTAAGTAGTTGCCTGAGAGGTGAAATCCCGGGAGATAGAGGCGAGTGGGTGGCCCGAGCGGCCGGCCCTGGTCGAGGCCGAGTTCGGCGAGCCGGCTCGCGCACGAGTCGTCTATGGTCGTCGCGGCGGGAGCGGCAGGTGAACTTACTTGTCACTGGAGAGGGGCGTCGCGGAGGAGAGAGACGGAGAAGAGAGCAACGGAGGAGAGACAAGTTGGGGGTGTCTATGGAAGAATGAAGGTTAAGTGAGAAAAGGGAGTTCTGATGAATCTTCTGGGAAATCACTGGTATGCAGAAAAAGGGGAACTTTTGCTGAATTTTTTGCTAGAAAAGGGAGCTTTTTGGGTTCCGAGGGGAAAAATGTCGACCTTGCAAGGAGGAGGGGCGACATGGACCCTGCTAGGCTGCCGGTGTCGGAGCCGGTGGCAACCTTGGAGAGTCCAGGTTTGGCGGTGAGGTCTCGCCATCTACGCTGGTGAAGGAGATGGTGCCGATTCTGGCTAATGAAGTCCAAAGCAGCAACCGTAGAATGGCTTATATCTGTGTGTGGTTTAACTTTAATATCTTTTGACTTCGCACCTTATTCAGCGTATCTGCGTTTCTAGCTTGACAGATTTTTTATTATGTGAATTAGCTCCCCTGTTCCTGGATTTTTTTGTTCTTTCTTTTGTTTCCAACTTTGCGCTTGCTCTGTCACTTATTAGTAAAGTGAGCTCATGCGGCTTTATGTCCGAGCCGCAGTGCCCATGGGTCTCTCTACTTGTGGCGAAGTTGGGGGTGTCTATGGAAGAATGAAGGTTAGGTGAGAAAAGGGATTTCTGATGAATCTTCTCGGAAATCACTGGTAGACAAAAAAGGGAAACTTTTGTTGAATTTTTTGCTAGAAAAGGGGAGCTTTTTTGGGTTCCGGGGGGAAAAATGTCGACCTTGCAAGAGGAGGGGCGACCTTGACCTGCTAGGCTGCCGGTGTCGGAGCCGGTGGCAACCTCGGAAAGTCCAGGTTCTGCGGTGAGGTCTCGCCATCTTCGCTGGTGAAGGAGATGGTGCCGATTTAGTATCTTTGGACTTTGCATTTCATTCAGCATATCTGTGTTTCTAGCTTGGCAGATTTTCTATTATGTGAATTAGCTCCCCCGGATTTTTTTTTTTTTTTTTTCCTTTTGTTTCCAACTTTGTGCTTGCTTTGTCACTTTTAGGACTCATTTGGTTCGGCTTTTGGGGAATGCATTTGTTAAAATGCAAATACTTTGGGTGAAGAGGGGTTTTCCGAAATGCAAATATCGTTTGGTAAAATTTGCATTTGTAAATGACTTCTATTAAATTAAAAAAAAATCTATTTTCTTTTTTGAAGTCCGACCACTAGACCGTCGGATGGCTAGATCTGGCCGCTTGGGGTCGTGCAACTCAGGCGCCACGACCCAAGCGGCCGTCACCTGGTTCACGCGACCCAGGCATCGCCTGAGGTCCGGTGATGGTCGCAAGCACGTCGCCGGCGCGCACGACCCCTTGGCCGGCGGTCGTCAGCCTCCGATTGGCGTGAAGATGAACAGTGATGAACAGTGGAAGTTGCATTCCGAAAATGCAACTTCCCAATGAACCTCTCCCCCTCCATTCCCCCAAAGCCCCTTCAACCCCCTTGGAGATGCAATTGCATCTCCCAGAGTCCCCAAAAAAATGAATCAAACACCACAGCATTTGGCCAAACCTCTTTAGAGCCCAAATGAGCATTTCAAATGCTAAACCAAACAGGGCCTTAGTAATGTGAGCTCATGCAGCTTTCTGTCCAAGCCGCAGTGCCCACGAGTCTCTTTAGAACAAGAGAGAAAGAGAAAGACAAAAATTGTTCCCTTAGAACAAGAAACAATTTTTTTTCTACTTTTTGTTTTTGTTCCCTGGAACAAAAAATCAATTTTTTTCTACTTCTTGTTTCTGTTTCCGGAAACAAAAAATCTATTTTTTTTTTCTCAGGAACAAAAATTTTATCAAAGGCGTTTTTGTTCTTTTCTTTTGTTCCAAGGAACAGAAATTTTTGTTCCCTAGGGAACAGAAACAAAATTTGCTAAACAGGCCCTTAGTTGTCAACAATATGGATAGACTAACTGATATGAGATGCTAAGTTTGTAAAGGTCAAGGATGTTCATGATTTATCTGATTACAGAATGTGTATTTGGTATGGTCATGATTCTTTGGCTGCTACTCTAACGGTTAGAAATGCAGCTTGAAGATATATTGTAGTCAATCAAAGAAAGATGACTCATTTCCTCTCGACGGTCAGGGAAATGTTGTCTTTATTATAGCGGACTGTTTGAAATGGTTTCGTGTGTAATGGGGAACTAAAATCTTGAATAGTGCTTGTTTAATCTTCTTTCAGTGTGAAGAGCTAAAAGATAAATTTGCATCCAGCTGACTATTTGCACCACACATAACTTCAACTATCCTTTTGTAATGCGATCATTGTGCAGATAATTCAGATTCCTCTTACCTTCCGAGTATGTCTAGCTATTTCTAGTTAGTCTAACACACGTAAGATGCTAAGTCTGTACATGTTGAAGATATCTTTGTTTTTTCCGCTCAAGTTAAGTGGTTTTTAGCTATTGCTCTGAACTTTTGACTTTAGCAAGGGTTTCAGTATTTAGGATTTGACTTTTATTGAATTATTCACTACGTCGTCTGGTGACTAGTGTTTATATTGATCACCTCAAAACATATGAATATATTCATATGAAGCTCTAAGCACAAAGGAGCACCCAAGAGATGATTGGTGACTGTTGGCCCAATGTCAAGCAGGAGCTGACATAAATTCATGTATGCGGTCTCATGTCAGCAGTATGGTATTTATAGAAGATCTGCCATGTCAGCAATATGGCATTTATAGAAGATCTGCGCATCAATATACAAAGAATATTTTAAGGCTTGTGGCCGCGTGTGCATGCATTCTTGCTTAAATCTTTCAGCTTTGACAAGTTGGTTACTTTATTTTAACAATTTCGACTTTTGCTTAATTGCAAGTACCCAAACGTCCATGTGGTTCATATCAATGAGGTCAAAGAACCTAGCCTGGACGAGACTAAATTGATCATCCGAAAGGCTTACTATTCAACTCTAGTGAAAGCTGCTTTGTTGAGTTCCATTAACTCGACAGAGGCAGTTCCAGGTGAAGTGACTTAAGCGAGAAGAAGACAAACTGCAAGCACAGTCTTGAGATTACTCTGGCTTTCATTTAGTTCCATGCTATTTTTAAAAACTAAGACTGTGTTTGATAACATTTATGTTCAAAAGTTGTTCTTGGGAACAGAAATAGAAAAAAATTATTTCTGTTCCGAGGAACAATTTTTCAATAGAAAAACACATTTAGTAACTGCACAAAAAATTATACAAATTTATCAAACGTGTTTATGTTCTTTTTTTATTTCAGGAACAGAAATTTTGTGCAGTTACTAAATATGTTCTGTTCAAAAATTGTTGCCGAAAACAATTTTTAAACAGAAACGTTACCAAAGGTAGCCTTAGTTTCTAAAAATAGCATGGAACTAAATGGAAGCCAGAGTAATCTCAAGATTGTGCCTACAGTTGTCTTCTTCTCGCTTAAGTCAAGAGCAAGCTTCACCTGAAACTGGCTCGGTCGAGTTAATGGAACTCGGCAAAGCAGCCTTCACTAGAGTTGAATAGTAAGCCTTCTGAATGATCAATTTATTCTCGTCCAAGCTAGGTTCTTTTGACCTCATTGATATGAACCACATGGACTGTCGGGTACCTGAAATTGAGCAAAAGTCAAAATTGTTAAAATAAAGCAACCAACATGTCAAAGCTTTGCATATTGATGCGTAGATCTTCTGTAAATACTATATTGCTGACATGAGACACGCATACATGAATTTATGTCAGCTCCTAACATAAAAATCTCTAGATGACAAACAGGAAATTAGCTCTGACTTTTTGTTGGCCACAAGAAACAATGACAAACAGGACATCATAACCCTATTTTCATTGTTTTTGATGGTTAACAAAAGGTGAGGGTTGATTTCTTATTTTTCATCAAGCTAATCAAGTCATATTTGTTCTTGACTTTTATAGTCATTTTGGTTACATTTATTGCACCCATGCACATGACAATGTAGAACATATGCTTTGCATTGTTGTTTCCTAATCGGTGGGTAGGCAAATGCTTTCGGTCAGTGAGTCACTCTCTTGCCCTTATTCTTTTGGAGTAGATATACAATTGACAAATTTTTTGTTATTATTGAGCTAAATGCATGAATACTTGTCACTAATGAACGTGGTGATTCTGTTCACTTGCTTATCTTTACCCAAATTGCACGTACTTGCAAAGTGCCAATAAGACATTGCAATATCAACAAAGCTCACGTTACAGTGAAAATGTGCTCCTGAAGTCCAAAAATTGTCGCCTACCTCACACCATCATGCTTTTTGAGAAATTGTTGTAGCAAATTCCTCATTTTTAGTGCTTCTTCCATGTAGTCATCCTAAGAAAAAAAGGAAGATATGAAGTGAACTCAAGGAATGGACAAATTTTCCTATTTCTTTCCCCATAAGTAAAATGAGTTCATATCAATCGTTTGCAACCCTTCTCCATGAGAAAATATAATGGCATGATTCTGATTTTCAGGTTTTCCTTTACTCAAAAATAGCGGGTCGAAGTTTTATCCTATATATAACTTGCCCCCAACATTAGTGTCGAGCATTTTTTTTTTCCTCTTTTAGCAAACAATTTAAGCAACATAAAGGTTAGGACAACACAAAATGGCAACGTATTGTTAATCATCTAGAAGCAACGATCACTGGCGATTGATGTTTCTAGAAGCAAGCATAGGACGCCCACAATAGGAAGAATATAACTACATTAAAGCTTTTAGCCACTGTAGGCTTGGGATCCTTTTAATGTAGCCTAATTCACAATCAGTAGACCCACAAGAATGGGTATGAATCCCTGGTTATATTCCTCCCTCCTAACATTTTTGCCCTAGCTAACTACATTTTCATTTTCTTTTCATTTATTTATTGTCTCTTTCTCATTTTCCTTCCTTTGTTCGTTTCAGAAACCTTCAGATGCAAGAATTATACGTTACTTAGACTCAAGTTCTACAGTGTATGGACTTATTTGTTTTTGTCATATATTGAATGTGAAGCTTGTTTCCTTGTCCTACTTTCTTTTCATAAGGCTCTAAGGCTCTTTGTTCAATACAAGAAGCATTTCACCCTATCAAAACAAAATGACACCTAAAAATAAATAAAATAGAAGATTGGTTCAAGTTGGTACACTATCTAAACCAAAATCATCTCTCTCAAAACTTTACCTAGAAAGTCTAATATATCAGTAGCTGAGTTTACCTTGGTCCTTCCCATTACATTAGTGTAAAGTTTTGCTAGGCGTAGGAAGTGAAAGCATTGCAGATTATTAGGCTCTGTTTGTTTAATTATGTTTCTGTTCCCCGAAACAAAATTTTCTATTCTTTTGTTCTGGGGAACAAAAAAAGAACATAAACGTGTTTGTTTATATTTTTGTTCCCGGGAACAAAAAATCTATTTTTTTGTTCTCAGGAACAAATTTGAAATAGAAACAATAAATAGAAAAAACTTATTTCTTGTTCCCGGGAACAATTCCGAGAAACACTTCTTTTTCTTCTTCTTTTTTCTTTGGCCGCCATCGCCAGGTTGGCGTCGCTCAACGGTGCCCCAGCTCAACGTCGAATCTAGGTGAGCTCTATTTTTGATTTCCCGGAAACAAAAGCTTAAACAAATGCGTTTCTATTCTATTTTTGTTTCCCGGAAACGAAAGAACATAAATTTTTGTTCCAAGGAACAAAAACACAATTAAACAAATAGGACTTAATAATCTGCAATGCTTTCCATGAAGCACTTCCTACGCCTATTAGAGAATGGTTAGTGTCTCACAGAAGTTCAACTAGTTGAAACTTTACACTAATGTAATGGGAAGGACCAAGATAAACTCAGCTACTGATGTATTAGACTTTCTAGGTAAAGTTTTGAGAGAGATGATTTTGATTTAGATAGTGTGCCAACTTGAACTAATCTTCTATTTTGTTTATTTTTAGGTGTCATTTTGTCCTGATAATGGTGAAAGTGCTTCTTGTATTGAACAAAGAGCCTTAGAGCCTTGTGAAAACAAAGTAGGACAAAGAAACAAACTTCACATTCAATATACGACCAAAATAAATAAAAAGTCCATATACTGTTGAACTTGAGTCTAAGTAACGTATAATTCTTGCATTTGAAGGTTTCTGAAATGAACAAAGGAAGGAAAATGAGATAGAGACAACAAAGAAATGAAAAGAAAATGAGAATGTAGTAAGCTAGGGCAAAAATGTTAGGAGGGAGGAATATAACTAGGATTCATACCCATTCTTGTGGGTCTACTGATTGTGAGCTAGGCTACATTAAAAGGATCCTAAGCGTGGCTAAAAGGCTTTAATGCAGTTATATTCTTCCTATTGTGGGCGTTCTATGCTTGCTTCTAGAAACAGCAATCGTAAGTGATTGTTGCTTCTAGATGATTAACAATACGTTGCCATTTTCTGTTGTCCTAGACCTTTATGCTGCTTAAATTATTCGCTAAAAGAGGAAAAAAAATGCTCGAAAGTTGGGGGCAAGTTATATATAGGATAAAGCTTCTAGGACCCGCTATTTTTTAGTAAAGGAAAACCTGAAAATCAAAATCATGCCATTATATTTTCTCATGGAGAAGGGTTGCAAACGATTGATATGAACTCATTTTACTTCTGGGGAAAGAAATAGGAAAATTTGCCCATTCCTTGAGTTCACTTCATATCTTCCTTTTTTCTTAGGATGACTACATGGAAGAAGCACTAAAAATGAGGAATTTGCTACAAAAATTTCTCAAAAAGCATGATGGTGCGAGGTAGGCGACAATTCTTGGACTTCGGGAGCACATTTTCACTATAACGTGAGTTTTGTTGATATTGCAATGTTTTATTGGCAAGTATGTGCAATCTGGGTAAAGATAAGCAAGTGAACAGAATCACCACGTTCATTAGTGACAAGCATTCATGCATTTACCTCAATAATAACAAAAAATTTGTCAATTGTATATATATTTCAAAAGAATAAGGGCAAGAGAGTAACTCACTGACTAAAAGCATTTGCCTACCCACTGATTGGGAAACAACAATGCAAAGCATATGTTCTGCATTGTCATGTGCATGGGTGCAGTAAATATAACCAAAATGGCTATAAAAGTCAGGAACAAATATGGCTTGATTAGCTCAATGACAAATAAGAAATCAACCCTCACCTTTTGTTAACCATAAAAAATAATGGAAATAGGATTCCGATGTCCTGTTTGTCATTGTTTCTTGTGGCCAACAAAAAGTCAGAGCTAATTTCCTATTTGTCATCCAGAAATTTTTATTCTTTAACTTTTGTAGTCATTTTGGTTACATTTGTTGTATGTGGCCCACGTATGTGACAATACAAGACATAATGGTTTGCGTTCTTGCGTCCAAATCAATGGGTGGGGAAATGCGGTTAGTGACAGCTATTCTCTTGCACTTATCCTTCTGTGCTGTACATACAATTGACAAATTTTTTGTCTTCTTTTAAATTTGTTATTATTGAGATAAAAGCATGAATGCTTGTCATTATTACATAGATGTGGTGATTTTGTTGGTTGGTCTGATTTTTCAATCTTGAAATTGCTTGTGGGTATAGCACTTGCGTTTTGCGTCATGTTTAAGCTTTATTTATTATTCCGAATTTACATCTGATGACTTTACTTGCTTATCTTTACCCAAGATTGCACAAGCTTACAAATTGCCAATTTTAATATCTTTCTCTATTGTTGAATTGCACCCAAGACAATACTTTTAACTGCGGTAGGAGTGTGATATCATTCTTAAGGTACAAGCAAAGTAAGATTTGTCAGAACCTTCTCATCTCAAGTCATAGCATCTTGGTCTATTATTGCCATCATCATGCTCATTTGTTCTGCTGAAGATTCCAACTACTGTTATTTACATCTATTATTTTGAGCCAATCCATTTGTGCTGAAACCGGCGAAGTGTGGAGGTTAGACAGACTGAGTTTACCTCATAAAGTTAAGGACAAACTTTATTCTGGAATTTAAGCATCTCTGGAACTTCTTGTCAACACCAGCGGTGGGAAGTCAATTGAAATCAGGATACTTCTGTTCAATTTGGATATTTTTGCCGTGAACAACCCCGCATTGAAGAGTGAAGCAGAGGCGTTTCTCACAGAGGAATTTTGGACTTTCAAAGTCTGCATTATCCCTGAGAACAAAGAAACAAATTAAGAACAGAAAAAAGTCAACATGCAAGTGAAAAAGGTTGACTTGAGTCAGCAAGGTAAAAAGTTCAAGGAAAGAAACTCGGTTTGTTTGGTGCCTTGCTACATTTTTTGTCTTTACCATTTATTCTTTAATCGTCGCAATTATGTACGTGCGGTCAAACACCATTCATACAAATAACATAGCATGGATGTAGGTAAGAGTGTACAATTTGGTTGCACTGTTATTGCAAGAAATTAGTCGAGCCGTTGATACCGAAAGCAGCCGAAGGATTATTGACGTGATTCATAAAGTGAAAGCCAGGTCAAAGGTTTGACCGGATTGCAGATGAAAGTATACTGCGAGGAATGACCATTCATGCATGACTTGGTGAACATGGGAAATTCATGTTTGTTTGATTGGATCCTTAATATTTCAGATTTTGGCCTTTTAATTCCTGAAACATTACGAGAAGTGTTTAATCAAGGCTTAAGCTGGTTGCGGGGGGCAATTTGTTTAGCCTAATCAATTTTAAAAAAATTAAGCATAATTTTGACGATGATAAAGTAGGATTGTTTAAACACGTTAGTCCCTCTTAAATGACATTGATTGAGGACTTTGATTCCTGAGACTCAGTCTTGATGATATAGGTAGTCCTATGTCTATGCGAGGACGTGGGAAAAGGGTTGGTGTGTCCTCTCTCTCCCCCCTCTCTTCTCACACACACACACACACACATAACAAAATAGAAAGTATTGTAAAAGAAGCAATCGATTCTAACAAATAGATTAGCTATTTTAATCTAAGACGACTGGTTATATTAGAGAATAACGAAATATCAAATAACATCCTTAATATCTAGGAATATCTTTGACAATATTCTCTCATGGGAAATTTTATTATATAAGAATATATATGACAATATCAAGTGAATATGCTTCAAAAATAGGCCCAAGCAGTGCTAATTAGTCTGCATTTTGGGGTGATCACATTAATCGTCTATCCCATTGTCAAAAACATACTCTGATGTATTTAAATTGGAAGTAATTTAAAATTACTAGGGTGTCATCGTGATTGTCAAAAACTTGAAGGGTATCATAATAATTAAATTATTCTTGCCAAATTGAAGTTTTTACATGGCACAAACTCAGGACTCGTTAGCAACGACTAGGACCAACATAGATACCTCCCTTGAGCGGGAACTCCATTCACACACATCCGACCCCAGAATGTTTGATTTGTGCATCAGCCGCCTCCAAAATCGCATCGTTCCCACCGGATCATTGTGCATTAGAACTGTATATTCATCTTCGAAAGGATCTTCCTAGAAGGGATAAGCCTGTCACCATGACTCAACAAAAGGTAGGAACTGAGTATGAGCCTCTTTTAATGTGGATTGGCTTGCAGTTAAATTCGGAACTCGATAGGATTCCTAATTTCTAGCCACCTAGAGCAAAAACCCCTCGACAATAAGCCATTATACGGGCTACCACCTTAGAGGTCCTCATTAGCAATGACTCTATGGTCCAACAAAAAATGCATCAATCGATCACTACATACCAATCGCAAAGAAAGATGTATCCTCCCTATTTAAACATCGTCTAATTTCCCTGACATCGAGTGCAGTAATCTAATGATGAATACGACACTTGCTTTTTCATGCAGTAACAAATTTGCGCTTGTTATTAGTGAATCTCTGGCTTATCCTTGCCTTAGACATTTTATGACAAGATGTGGAGAGACTTCTAATTTCGAGAATGTCAGCGAGGCTACATTAAAGACGTCGTCAATCACGGTCCTTTAATTACTAAATAAATATAAACAATTATGACTCAAGCTAAACACATCATAATGTGTGAGAGAACGTCGAAAGGAATAGTTATATTGATAGCCTTTTTTTATAGTTTTACTTTGAAAAAAGAAGAGAAAGACAGATAAATGATCTTGGATATTTGAGATGGTATGGATCGCATCAATGTTAATATGCACTCACAAAGTGCGAACAGATGAAATCAATTCAACGACAAATTAAGGGGAAAAATGGAAAAAGGCGATGAAAATTCCATTAGCCTAAAAACTCGGAATGGAAGGTCTAAGCTTTAACGGCTGTTTCTTACATGCCACAGGACTACCGAGAATGATCGCATGATGTCATGTGGACTTTTTCACGAAGCATTTGACTTCTCTCACTTTGCTTCTTCTCAGCAAGAATTAAAGTCTCATGCTCCATTCTGGCGTCAAAATGATCCCTTTAGCCAGTTTTAAGATGTTCCAGCGCCCTTTTTATGTAATCATCCGTCTCCATCCTGACCCTCTGTAATTTTTCCTCCATGCTATGTTTGAGCTTTTCAAATTCTTCTTTTTGTCGCTCTGCATCCATCCTTTCTTTCTCAATCTGGGTCCTTTTCTCATCAAGCTCATCCTACTCCTTCTCAAAAGCTTCCTTTAGCTGCTTCAAGTCCTCAGCTTCCTTCAAAAGAAGCTCCTTTAGAAGCCTGCACCGGTTGTTCTCCTTTCACAAGTTTATCCTCTTTGTGCTTAATTTCAGCTTCTTTCTTCCGCTCATATCTTTCTCTTATTAAGTACTCGTCAAATTTTTTCCGTGATTTGATTAAGTAGTAAAACATCCTTGAAAATCGAACAAAAAAGAGGACAGAGTCATGACCAGAACTTGGTTAACTAGAATGTGCCGAATCTTGTTTGGCTTGCTCAGATCGAAGAAACAACTTCAAGAAAGAAAATTTCTTAGCGGGTTCTACTGACCGAATTCTGTTAACTTCTCATTTTATCGTGTTTCATTAACAACCCCGTTAATTTTCCTATCATCTAGGCCTAGCATATTAATTAAGGACTAGATATATGAAAATCGTATTGTACATCAAGAACATCAATATCTAGCTACCAAAGTCTATTCCAAGGCCTCACCTTGCGGCATGGGAGTGCGGAAGCGGGTAATACCCGGCATAACGAATGAGGTCCTGAATGGAAGCCCTGGAATTGTCAAGAAGTGGGAACTCAAAGCGCCTCTTGACGATCGTCCCAACAGAAGCCAAAGAAGAAGAATCGTATCGTTATCTCCAGTTTTAATATTGATGGCTCGTGTCTTTGGTGATAAGTTGGCGGTTAAAGATGATGTCCTCGATGGCTCCCTTGCCGTCCGCTGCCTAGTGCCTGCCCGCCCGCCATCCGCCCGCCCACCCCGCCATCCGCCCACCACCCACCCGCCATCCACCCACCACCCGCCATCCGCCATCCGCCCACCCACCACTCGCCCACCACCCACCACTCGCCATCCGCCCACCACCCGCCCGCCATCCGCTCGCCCACCACTCGCCATCCACCCACCGCCCACCCGCCACCGTCGCCAGCACCCGAGGAGAGAAATTTTATGTTATTATTAAACGCGTATTTTTATTTAGAAACTCATCCAGGAATAGAAATTAAAAAAAAAAAAAAATCTATTTCTCTTCTGAAAATCAATTTTTTGCCAAAATAGTTATCATTTGTACCCTTATTATGTACATGTGTCCATTTCGATGCCTTTCCTATATCTTCTTCGTAAAGATAATAAAGATTCACACCAAAGTTCCAGTTTGATTTTCAACCTTTTCTTGCTCCATTAAGATAGACATGATGAGGCAGCCTTCATGTACTAATACAAGCCTATTTTCCATGCCATCATGTTTCATCCACATGTTGTCAGGAATCGCTCTGATACCAAATGTAATTCTCTGAATCCATCACTATACATATATTGTCCACTTTGAGCCCCATTGGCCCTTACTAAGCGATGTGAGACAAGAGACATGTCCCCTCCTTATGAATGTCCGAGGACGGAGGTGTGAATGCACCATCATCCCTCCCCGCGCAATGCCTCTTGGGCCGTCACAGAGAGATCAACTTGAACACGCATTTGAGTTATGTGCCAGACTAAGGAATCATGCTTCTGAGTTATGCAGGAATTTCGACCCAAAGAAAAAAAATAAGTTATGCAAGGCAAACTAGTAAGTGTGTTACACTTTAAGAGAAGTTTATATCGATATAACGAATATTGAAATGTGACACACAAATTTATCATTTATAAATCTATAGCAGTGGATGAACTTAAACTAATGACTCTTTCATTCTTCGCCTTTCGTTTCCATTTTCCTCTCACTCATATTGTATCTTGTATTTCTGGATATGAACAAACTTCGAATGTTGGGTACTGTTGGCACTCTCTTTTCAATAAGTAGCACGCCCAACATCTGCACCAGCCATGGGGACATCGGCTGCCATCCAGCTCTGTATCATTTGAAGAGCAACTTTCGGCTGATCCATCGGAACATAGTGCCCAGCCTCATTAACCTGCAATTCATCACACGGGCCAGAATTGAACTTATAATTCGCCTCTCTCATCTTTAAAGTATGTTGTACTTCTGTTAGAGAGAGAGAGAGACCGTCAAGAAACTAAGTGGTCCATGTGTTTTAAGCCATCCTGCCACGGAACCATCAACGGCAAATGGAGCAATTCCAGATTTTTTAAAGTCGGCTCGACCATACCATTCCATGTCTTCAACCCACTCGAAGATTCCTGCTCAAATAAACATCAGGAAAGACATGTCATTCACCAGGTAATGTTCCGTTTAATTCTGTCTAGTGTCTACCAACTTGTAAGATTGGGGTATACCGATATAATTACAGCGGAGATCCTCTGCACCGGCATAAATGAGGACCTTCAGCCCGTCCTCAAGAAGCGCGGGGATACCCACTGCGAGATTCTTCATTATATCCCCATGCATCGCATTAAACACTCCTTCTCTAAACATCTTAAACTCTATATCCCCGACCCCTAAAGCATATTTCACTTCCTTTTTGTTCAGGAAGGTCTCCACTCTTGAGAACCCGTCACTGCAATTGCTTCCACATTCCTTTCGAATATCAAACTCCTGCGGGCCAATCGTCAACATGTCAATTCACGGTAATCAGACGTTAATTTGGGAAAGCTTATTTCAAGGGAAAAGTAGACTATCACTACCGTACATATCTGTTCCCCACAATTTTCTTAAGCTCTTTGTAAATTCTTTCACACTCGTGATATGCAAGCACACAAGACCAGTCGCCCCCGCTCTCTGCAAAGATTAATATTAAAGTCTCTGCTTTCAGATAAAGAAAAGAGAGAGCTTCTCGAATGTTTTTATGAAGCATAAACAGAGATTTAGGCCTAAAAAGATACCACACTGTCGAACCAATTTTGTGCATTCTGGGAACATTGCGTCAATCCGAATTTTATCATTCCGCTTGATTAAGTTCTTCCTTAGAGCATACTCTGTATATGCTCCATACTGGATCCCGGAATTGGTTAGGCCATTGCCAATTGCAAACCCCTGATCGAGATTCCAAAGTGAACATATCAAAAAAAGAACAAGTTAATATATCATAGCAAGAAATCACCTTACAAACATGAAGTACCTTCAGGTTTATGTGAATTCCTTCCTTAAACCTGTTCCCTTGTTGAACACGAGTAGCTAAAGCGGGAATGTAGTGCCCAGCGTACGACTCTCCGGCTATGTAAAAATCATTCCGAGCAAGTTGATCATACTCTGTAAAGAACCGCTGAACATCGCAGCGAGAGATTGGTCCATCATATGTTTGAATTCTTAACTTGAAAATTACCCAATCAAAAATTGGGTTGTCCGTAAAAACAAGAGTAGTTAATTAAGTGCACAAATTATGATCAATGAGCTCATGTATACCTGCAAGAAGTCGTACAAGTCATTGCTAACATCATGCAGATCCTGCCGAATGTCGTGCTCATCAGTGGAGAAACTAAAACCAGTTCCAGTAGGCTGGTCAACAAAGATGATATTCGACACCTGTGGAGGAAGAAAACATTAACGAAAGCATGAAACGTAATATACTTGAAACAATAAATAGTTTATACATCAGTACTAAATGCTTTTAAATTGTTTGCTTTCCCTTTTAATTTAACGAGATACGTATTGTTTATTCATTCAATAATTATTTTTATTAACCATGATCACGATTATCATGCACAACTATCAGTTTGCCAAAATGATGTTGAAGTTTTGCTTCATAGAAGCTATTGAATGCGAAAGCATAAGTGCTTCTCAAGAATAAATACTGAAAGGAACGAGGCCAACATTAAATGCAATAATGTCAAGGTAAGACACAACAAAAACGAGTAGGAGGACCACGCTAACGTGGCATAATTCAAAACCAATAATAATAATAATAATAATAATAATAATAATAATAATAATAATAATAATAATAATAATAATAATAATAATAATAATAATAATAATAATAATAATAATAATAATAATAATAGAATATAAATTGTGATTAATAATGAGGAGAAGTACCAAAGAAGTCATAAACCTAGGGTATTGATACCAATTCAATCATAAACCTTTCAATTAGACCAATTCAGTCCTAAATTTTTCACACTGATAATACTTTAATTATAAACCTTTCAATTAAATCAATTCAGTTATAAATTTTTTTATATTGATACCAATTCAGTTCATCCAACCAAATTTGGCCGATCGACACTAACATTGACGCAAGCCGACCAACAAACGCTGACATGGCAATTTTTAAATAATTTTTTTATTTTTTCGAATTTTTTACTAATTTTTCCCTTCTTTTTCTTTTTTTCTTTTTCCTTTTTCCTTTTCCTCTTCTTTTTCCTTTGCCCTTCTTCTCTAGTAGTGGTTGGCGAGCCTCCGATAGCTTGCTGGCTAGTAGGCGAGGGCCACAAAGCCCTCATTGAGGCTAAGGCAATGCTAGGCAAGGGCCACGACCCTAACTGGTGGTCGGTGAGGGCTTCACAACCCTCGCCCAATGGCCCGTGAGCCTTGCTGGAGGCTCACTGACCACTACAAGGAATCCAAAGAGAAAGAAGAGAAAAAAAATTAATAAAAAATTCCTATATATATTAAAAATTGCTACATTAGCATTGGCAAGACGGCCATCGTCCACGTCAATGCCAGGTGATCAAAATTGACTAAATGGACTAAATAGGTACCAATGTGAAAAAGGTTTAAGACTACAGTGGTCCAATTGAAAGGTTTAGAACTGAATTAGTATTAATGTGAAAAAGTTTATGACTGAATTGGTTCAATTGAAATGTTTATAACTGAATCGGTATCAATACCATAGGCTTATGACTATTTTGGTACTTTTTTTCATTAATAATGCTATCATTTGTACAAAATTGTCACTCACTCACCTTCTCCCAGCCATATTTATTCGAGCAAAGAGTCATGTCGTCGCTAATATAGTAAGGGCCATTCCCATTGAACAGGCTCCCTGCACCGCTACAGCCAGGGCCTCCGGCTACCCATAGCACCACCGGGTCACTTACGTTTTTTGGTGATTTGACGAAGTAGAAGAACATCCTGGAAAATCGGACAAAAAACAGGACAGAGTCATGACCATTGTACCTCAAGAACGTCAACAACTGGCTACCAAACTTAATTCCAAGGCCTCACTTTGCATGGAGGGAGTGCAGAAGCGGGTAATACCCGAAGGCAAGATCAACGGGGTCCTGAATGCAAGCCTCGGAATTGCCGAGAAGTGGGAGCTCAAGGCGCTTCCCATTGGAAGCCAAAGAAGAAGAATCGCTGAATGCTTGTGTCTTTGGTGATAAGTTGGCGATTAAAGATGATATCCTTGATGGTGATGCAGTCGAGAAGAGGACGAGGAGAGAGAAGAGAAAGCAATATGGCGAGAGAAAAGTTGACGCCATTGTTAAGAATTATGAGAGAGATTTGAAGTTTGAGGATGTTGAAGATAACAAATCATTGGGTTTTTATAGCATTTGATGTCGAGAAGGGGCTCACATATGGGGAAAAGTACCAAAAAAATCATAAACCTAGGGCATTCGTGTCAATTTAGTTCTAAACATTTCAATTACATCAATTCAATCCTAAACTTTTTTACATGGATAGCAATTCAGTTATAAACCTTTTAATTTGACTAATTCAACCCTAAATCTTTTAACATTTGCTGACCGACGCTAACATGAATGCCGGCCATTCGGCCAACACTTACGTGACAATTTTTAATATTTTTTCGATCTTTTATTAATTTTTTCTCTTTTTCTTTGTCCTTTTTCTTTTCTTTTTCCTTTTTCTTTTTCCTTTTCTTTTTTTTTTCTTCTTTCTCCTTGGATTCCTTGCTGTGGACGACAGGGGCAAAGGAAAAGGAAAAAGGATAAAAAGAATAGAAGGAAAAAATTAATAAAAAAATTCAAAATAATAAAATAAAAATTATTTAAAAATTGCCACATCGCATTTGTCGGCCGGTTGGAGTCTACATCAACATCAGCTAGCCAAATTTGGCCGAGTGGACCGAATTAGTATTAATGTGAAAAGGTTGGACTAATTAAAAATTTTATAACTGAATTTACATCAATGTGAAAAGGTTTAGAACTACATTGATTTAATTAAAAGGTTTATGACTGAATTGGTACAAATACTATAGTTTTATGATTTTCTTGGTATTTTTCTCCTCACACACACACAGAGTATTATTGTAGTACTTCTTTTTTATGACGAAGAAGTGTACCGAAATTTAGGACTTGGTTTTCATAATTTTTTTAGTGGACTTAATTGTTACGTTTGCGAGTCATTTGATGTTGAACGGTGAAAAACTATATATCTAGGGCAAAAGTATCGGTTTGCTCACTTTGATTTCTCATTTAACCTTTACAAACTCGTTTATATAATCGTAAAGCAAAGAGCATGTAAAATTAATAAAAAAAACTTATGAAAAGGTAAAATATAGAAATTAACCACCCTCATTTCTCAAAGGAGTTGCGGTGGGGACGATTTAGTTTCAAGTATGGGTTTCGACTCCCACGCTCTACAATGAGGTAAGACAAAAGTCTGAGAGTTAGAGTAAGAGTAGAGTAGGATCGACAAAAAAATAATAATAATTAATTGTCTTTATAGTGCAATAATCAATCTCAACCTTACACTATGTGTGAGAAATTTAGAATGATTTTCTCATTTGGTTTTCAATTTTGAATTTTAAGTAAATGTTTGTTTACATTATTGAACAAATAGCAAAATGTCCATTCAATGATTTATTTCTAGAGTAGGATTACAAATAAAATTAATGACAAGCTTTTTATTTCTCCTTTAAATCAAATTTATAATTTTTGATGCTTTGGACCAGACCCGGGGGAGGTTTCGGGTTTTAGTTTAATGCCCGAAAGAAAGGATCTTGCAAGAATACGGAATCTCTTCTTGATTCTCGAAGGGCAAATCGTAACCCTAAATACGGCAGACCATCCGGTGGTGTCTGATTTTTAAAAACTAAGGATCCGCTCTTCGGTGACGGATCTCAATCTCTTGACCGTCGGATCAAAGAAAGAGCGAATCTCAACCATCGATTCTAAAGGCCAATATTCCTGAATTGCCACGTGCATGGGGAAATGATGGGTAAGTAGTGCAGCTGGACATTTCTGTCCATTTTTGGGTACTTTGAATATGTAATATCCGGCTTTTTGGCCTTTTCGTACTTGCACGACGTCGTAGCCAATGCTCTCTCAACCTTTTTTTGGGTCATAATCAATTTCCTCTCAACTGGACACAACGAAACTATTGTCTCATTAGTGATTCACACTAAAAAACAACATAATATTTACCTTTTACCAAAAAAAAAAAAATTCAACATGTGAACGGAATTCCGATTCAACGTGAGGTGTTTTGGTTTGTATGAACTCACCCTGCCCGAACGTGCCGAGCAACTTACTTCTCTCTCTCTCTCTCTCTAATTAATTATAATTAATCAAGAAATGGATTATTGAATGATATGTGATATATGTATGGTCGACGAGGGTCACCATGTTGTGTCAAATCTCTACTCTGCCAATTCACAAATTTTTATTTTTATTTTATTTTATTTTCTCTAAGTTTGGTTCCATTGAGCAAAATACTAATAATAAAATAATCTATCATGTCGGCGGGGTTAAGGGTCGAGATAAATACAGGATTTTCGATCGAAATGTGAAATCTCGCATTCGATCTTTCTGCCAATGGGATTTTATGACAAACTAGTCGCGAATCTATTTGTACGCGTTTCGATTTGATTAATCTATCAAAGAGATGGAGATAATTTACTTTTCTGGCTATTATATTACACTGAAGGAATTAAAATCTCCTTTTTTTTCCTTTTTTTTATATATATTTTCTAAGTTTAAAATCGTGCGTATCTTTCATTAATTTCTAAAAAATCAAATTATTATTTCCCATTTTGGCGAGTAAGTCAAATTAGTGAAATAACATTGATGGGGATTCTAAAGTGGTCACAATAGCCGACCCAAAAAAAAAAAAAAAGTGATCACAATAGAGAAATTTCCCGATATTGAATTGAGCAAGGACCGTGTGATAAACATTTTTTTTAATGGTAAAAATAAGATATATTGACTTTTAACCAAGAAAGCTATACGGCAAGAGACTCGACACCAACAAAACTTACACTCAAGAAGACAAACTAAACATTTATATATAGCCAGACATAAGTTTTAATAAACATAATGTGTATGATTCTCTCGTGCTAAAAATGCTACTTCCAGAGGAGAGGTTTCTCCACACAAGTGTAAACCGAACTCTTGAGAGTTTATGCCAAATAGGGATGGAATTATTTTCACATTGCAATTAACTTTTTTGCCATGTCACTTTGAGTAAACCATGTGATAGACATTTATATATACCCAAGCATAAGTTTTAATAAACATAATGTATATGATTCTCTCGGGCTGAAAATGGTACTTCCAAAGGAGAGGTTTGAGACTCAAGAGATCTCTCCACACAAGTGCAAACCGAAGTTCACACCAAACAGGGATGGAATTTTTTTGACACTGCAACTAACTTTTTTGCCTTATCATTTTAAGTAAACCATGTGATAAACATTTCTATATACCCAGATGTTGGGAATAACAGATTTTCTAAAACCGGTTCCGATACTCTAAAACGAACGCGGAAGACGGCCTAGAAAACACATGTATCACCGATTAAAGATATATTACGAAATCGAACGTACCTTATTTGTAACAGATTAAATGCGGATAACGTCAGCTGGCACGTGCCACGCGCGTGCGGGGATGACATCATTCGGCACGTGCCACACTCGTGCAACTAACGTCACGATGACGTCGCACGCGCTAGCAACCGCACACATGCGTCGCACGCACTTGGGACCGAAACAGCGCGTGCATCGCACGTGCCCAGTGGGACCGTACCGGCACGTGCGTTGCACACACCAACAACCCCAGTCCGTGTAATGGGGAACTAAAAACTTGAATAGTGCTTGTTTAATCTTCTTTCAATGTGAAGAGCTAAAAGATAAATTTGGCATCCTGCCGACTATTTTGCACCACACATAACTTCAACTTTCCTTTTGTAATGCGATCATTGTGCAGATAATTCAGATTCCTCTTACTTTCCGAGTATGTCTAGCTATTTTTATTTAGTCTAACACACGTAAGATGCTAAGTTTGTACATGTTGAAGATATCTTTGTTCTTTCTGCTCGAGTTAGTGGTTTTTAGCTATTGCTTTGAACTTTTGACTTTAGCAAGGGTTTCAGTATTTAGGATCTGACTTTTATTGAATTATTCACTACCTCGTCTGGTGAATAGTGTTTATATTGATCACCTCAAAACATTTGAATATATTCATGAGCACAGAGGAGCACCCGAGAGATGATTGGTGACTGTTGGCCCAATGTCAAGCAGGAGCTAACATAAATTCATGTTTGCGGTCTCATGTCAGCAATATTATTAAAGTATGTCTCGAGTTTGAGTCTAATGTGAAATTCAAAATATTCCGAATTTGATATATTGCAGACGTTCGAAATTGAGCAAAGAAGATCCGAAGATCAACTACCCAAACTTTGAATCTGCATTGGAGAATTTGGCCGCTAAAATAGGAAAGTTCAACTTTGACTTGAACTTGGATTTTGTTTAAAATATAGTTTTGGATAAAATCGGGCAAGATAGGAAACAAAACCCTATGAAAAGTTGGCAAAAGAATAAGGGTCTCACTTATATATATATAGACTTGTGGCCATGGGTGGTAGAAGGTTGATCATGAAGAAGTGTTCTTGAAGCGCCATTTAGTCGTCGAGTGCTTGGGAGGAATTTTCTTTGTCGTTCTTATCCGTGAATTACATCCAAAAAGATTTAGTATTCAAGCCAATTAAATTTTGTGATAAGATTTCGTGTAATTCCTTTTTGAGATTGAGATATTATTTCTTAAGAAATTTCGGAGCTAAACACTGCGTGCATTATTGGGTGTAATTGGGACTTGGGAAACATCGAGAGGGAGTTTAAGAGCGTGCATGGAAACGTTTCTAAGAAAAAGAACACTTCTGCATTTGGATTTTTGAACAAAAAGAACGAAAAAACAACGCGTTTGGTTGTTTAAATAGAAAAAGTGTTTTTTCCGGAACAATTTTTGAACAAAACAACGCGTTTGGTAAGAACATAAAAAATAAACGAAACATGTTTGGTAAATTTGGATAATTTTTTATTTCTTTTATTTTTTCTATTTTTTTCTTATTTTTCCTTTTTTTCTTTTTTTTTTCTTTTTCATTTTTTTTTTTCTTCTTTTGGCTCGGCCGCCGCCAAGGCCTTGGCCGGCGACCCACGGCTGAGGCCGAGCTCGCCTGGGCGGCAGGCGAGGCGCGGCCTCGCTCCGGCCACCGCCAGCAACGCCGACTCGCCTCTGATCCGGCGAGGCCGAGGCTCGCCGCCGGGCGAGCTCTCGCCGCTCGGCCTCGCCGGATCTGGGGCGAGATCGAGCTCGCCTGTGGCGCGAGGTCGCCTCGCCTTGATCCGGCGAGGCCGAGCTCGCCAGCCGGGCGGCGAGGCGCGCCGCGCCACCCGGGCGAGCTCGGCCACGCCGGATCTGGGTGAGATCGAGGTCGCCTGTGCCGGCGCGAGGTCGACCTCGCCATGGTCGGGCGAGCTCGAGCTCGCCCCGACCATGGCCAGCCGGGCGCGAGGCCGCCCTCACCGGCTACGGCGAGCCTCGGCCTCGCTAGGGCGAGGCCGAGGCTCGCCGTGGCCGGGCGAGGCCGCCGTCCCTCGTCGGGCGCCGACCATACGAGGCGCGACCGCCAAAAGAAAAATAACAAGAAAATAAGAGAAAAAAAAAAAAAAAAATAAGTGTTTCTCAAAAGTGTTTTAAACAAAGAACACAAAATTTGTGTTTTTTTTTGTTTGGAAACAAAAAAGAACAAAAACAGAAAAAGTGTTTAAAAACAAAAGAAAGAAACACAAACAAACGGCCTTAGTTTCCTAACAAAATAAGAATAGAAAAAGAAACATAAAAAAGTTGTTTCTTTTGAAAAGAAACACTTCTTGGAAGGCACAAAAGAACAAAAACGAAAAGAACAAAAAAACAAAATCGGAACAAAGGAAGAACACCGGCTGAAGCTCTTCTCCTTCGTGCGTGCTCGTGGCTCTCGTTGGCTGAAGCTTCGTTCTCCCTTTTTCCGGCGTCTCTTCCATCTCTCCGGCGGCTCCCACTCGGCTGACTCTCCGGCGACTCCTCACTCCGGCGACTCCAGGTACGTTTCCGGTGCTCCTCCTTCTCCGGTAAGCGTTGCTCCCCCTTCGGCGCTCCTCCTCCGGTCAGCGTTGCTCCCCTTCGGCGCTCCTTCTCCGGTCAGCGTTGCTCCCCCTTCGGCGCGACAGATCTGGGACGGCTCGCTCGAGAGCGAGCTCGAGCTGCAGCTCGATCTGCAGCTGCTCGAGCTCCCCCTTCGCTCGAGCAGCAGCTCCAGTGATGCGGCGGCGCAGCTCGGAGACGGACCGAGGCGGCGGCGCGGGATCGAGGGAGGGAAGTGGGAGTGGCGGGAGTGATGCGGCGGAAGGCGGAAACTTGGGCGCCGAAAAGCCGGCGCGGTCCGGTGTGGAAGAGGAGGAGGTGCTCCTAAGCGGCGACGGCGGCGATGCCGGCGTCGCGTTGAGGAGCGAAGAGGAATCGGAGAGTAAATTGAGGGCGAGGGGTGGGCGACAGGTGATGAGGCGATCGAGCATGGTGGCGAAGCAAGTGATCAGCATCGAATCTGCTCTTGGCTTGGGGTTCGTCTCTCAGCTCTGGGTGGATACCCTCTCGGTAAGTGACGGAATTCTTCATCTTGGTTCGTGTAGCAAAACCTCGCGTGCCTGCAGAAGATTGTCCATTGAAAAATTTAGGTGGGTTGTGCTGTAGCAGGTGACTTTGAACGGTAACGAAGGCTTAAAAGTGTTGTCCTTATAACAACTCCTGGAGTTTACTAGTATTCGTCTTGGTTCTTGTAGTTTTCTGTTGTCTGTTGTGGGAAGCAAAATCTCTGTGCCTGCAGAAGATTATCCAATGAAAAATCTAGACGGGTTGTGCTACATTCGGTGACTATGAATGTTAATGAAGGCTTAAAAGTGTTGTCTTTATATACCAACTCCTGGAGTTTACTAGTATTCATCTTGGTTCTTGTAGTTTTTCTTTTATCTGTTGTGGGAAGCAAAATCTCTCGTGCCTGCAGAAGATTATCCATTGGAAAATCTAGGTGGTTTGTGCTTTAGCATGTGACTGTGAATTGTAAGGAGGCTTAAAAGTGTGGTCTTTATAAACCAACTACTGGAGTTTACTGGTATTCAATTTGAGTCAATCAGAGCGAACCACTTCAACAAAAAGCTAACAAGACAGATAATAGTAAATGTCATGTTTTTTTTGGTAAAGATAGTAAATGTCATGTTGGTCTGTGCATTTTTTTTTTTTTTTTTTTTTGCATTTGGTATCTTATTTGTAGTTATCTAAATTTATTCGATAGTTGGAGGAAGATAGAGATGTACATAAGTGAACGCATTTGCTTTCGCACTTGATTGTACTACTTAATCAGCCTTCAAGTCAAGTTTGCCTTGTGAATCACTTAATAATGCAGTATCCATTGGAAAACCAGTGATTAAGGGAAGAATCAAGTCCATTTGCAGTCTTGATTATTCTCATATGCTATAAGGACACATTGCATTGCTTATGGGAATTGGAGATTGTCATCTTTAATATGAGATTTTTCTTTGTACTAGTGGAACGTTGTGATTGTGGAAGTGAGGCCGAATTTGCTTTCTGGTGATTCAGAGATTTCTTCTTGAAGATGTCTGCCAGGTGCTTTTTGTTTTTCACTTTTTCTTTACTGAGTAACCTTGCATTTCCCTTTTGTCTGCAAATCATTATGGTGGATGCATTTACTCTGTGAAATAGTGAGATGTTCGTTGTTGTTTGTTGTGATGTATATCATTCACAAATTTAAGGTTCCACCACTTTGCTTAGCAGTTATCCAGAGTCGTTGCTTGGTAGTTATTTGGAGTAAATTTGACTATGAACATACTTGATATATTGGTCAATGAGTCTGAGCGTTCGATATATTATGGCCCTCAAGTTCTCGCTTGAGTAGTTTTTTTGATGGTTAATATCGCCCAAAGTTTTGTGGCAGGTAGGTGATGTTGTGCTTGTTGAGAATGAGAGGGTAATGGAGAATGAGTTGAAAATGGTGGGGCTGGAGACATTGGTATGTTTCTGTACACTAGAGTTTCTTTTTCTCTTGATTTTCAAATTATTTATCTGCGTAAGTAGTGTTCAACTTGTTATGGAACTTGTCTAAGGAAGGTCTGAATGAGGTTTGACGACGTGTTGGGTTAAATTCTCCTCGTAAAATTGACATGTTCCGGAGAAACGTGCACAAAACATAGTCGATCAACTCATCATATGCACATATAAAAAGGATGGTGGAGTTTTGGTTGGCTATTGACAAGCGTGCAATATTTAAGGGAACATGAATTCTGTACCTGAAAACTGTTATTTTTCTGCATCAGTTGCTTGCTTGTTTCAGGAGCTTATGCATAAGTTTGCTATTAAGAGCTTTCTATTTCTGTTAGGTAGGGTATGAAGTTGTAACTCCTGGCAGAAGAAGTATTGGCAAGGTATAATGATAATTTGCACTATTTATATCTTTTTTATAGCTATGTTTGCAGGAGCTACAGCATGTCATCATAAGTGTTATCTTTCTTAAGTAACTTCCTTTTGGTATTTGCTAGGTCAGAGGTTACACATTTAATGTTAATTCAGGGGCTCTCGAGTCCCTCGAGCTTGATTCATTCGGTATCTCAATCATTCCATCAAGTTTGGTATGTGAAGCATTCCTTTTGATCTTGCAAACTGAGTGTTCTACGTGTGCCTGGGCCCCTGTGCGTGCATGCGTGCGCGTGGGGTCTTGATGTGTATTTTTACGGAATATGTGTCAACTTCAACATTCATGTTTGTATATGCTTGCTGTTGTTTCAGGTGAGTACTTATGCTTTGTTTGTTGAGGATGTGCTAGAAGTTGCATCGGATAAAGTGTTCGTGCATGAAGCTGCAGCAGCACGCTTACAGAGGCTAACAAAGGTACGTCAGAGTGACAAAAACCAATCTTCATGGTCTCTAGAGCATCTCTGACATCAACCTTTCAACTTGCTTTTTGGTCCATTTCCCCTTTGTTTCAATCTTATGCACATTCCCCTACTTAGCAACTTTCATCTCATGTGCCAGGGTTGGTGGGGTGCCCAGAACGTTGGGAAATCCTTCAACGAAGTGGAAGAATATTATGATCTTGAAGAAGATAGATTAGCTAATGATCGCCGCACGAGAAGAGAATTCCGGCGCAGGAGATCCCGTCCTAAATCGAAGGAAAATCAGGACGACTTGGACCTTCCAATGGACTTTTTATGATCCCTGGGCATACGCACTATCCCGGCATTTAGCGTACAACCATTACTCTGTGGAGGACCTTCCAGTCGAAGTCCATAAAAGGGCTCTTTGGTGATGCTCGTTACCCGTCGATCAGCTCGGAAGTGCACACAAGAGTCTTTTCTGTCGAGTACTATAGTGATTTCGACGGAGCATTCGACAGATCTCGAGGAACGACAGCTGCAATTGGATGCAGGTTTGGATGAGCAAAAGGAGGCCAAAAGAGTAGGCGATTAAAGATTGACTTGGTAGCTTTTTCCAATCTTTGCTCCAATGCGTTAAGGATTCTTAATGATTTGAGGCATGTATAAAGCCTTGTATTGCGCCAATACCATGAGGTCTGATGGGCCCTGCACTATGGCATTCCGTGGAGCACTCTGAATAATTCCATATTGTTGCTAATTGCTGTCGCAACAGCCACATTGCGCATCTCGCGAAGCTACTCAAGGCGGCGTATGTTTCAAGAACAATTTCATGATTAAAGAAAATAATTTTTTCGAAATAATTTTTCAAGAAAATGTCCATTTTCAAGTTAGAAATTTTATTTTTTTAACTTTGAGTATACATGTATCTTTGACCATAATCATTTTTAGCCAACTAAACAAATGAAATTTCAGAAAACTAGTTGGCAGCGAATATTTTTACTTGAGTAAAAGCAAAAAAGAACAATTATTCGATTGGCTGCGTTGCCTAGAAAAATAAAAAAAAGGTAACTAGTTCATGTTGAGATGTATGAAATTTTCGTTTAAGGGTGCACATATGAGCATGTTGAAAATATTTTTCATTTCACACCCCATTTTTAAAAAATTAAATTTATAAGCATTTAATGAGAATGAGAAATCAATATCAAGTTTTTTTTTTTTTTTTTTTGGTAAAAGAAATCAATATCAAGTTTATATGCTTTAAAACTAAAAAATAAAAAAAATGTACTTGAAAAAATTTGATACGAACTTTAATTACAACATTTTCTACGAAATATGCCATATGATCATGCTAAAAATGTTTGTCTTTACTAACCATGAACAAAATAAAATTAATGAGCATTTCATAAGAATGAGAATTCAATATCAATTTTAAACTTTATTAAAAAAATTTATAAAAAATAAAAAAAAATAAAAAAAAAAATAAAAAAAAAAAAATAAAAACAGAAACTTTTTTTTTTTTTTAAGGGTGCGTTTTAACGTTCGTTTAAAAATTGTTCAGGAAACGAGAAATAGAAAAAAGTGTTTCTGTTCAGGGGAATAATTTCGAACAAAAAACGCGTTTAGTAAGCTGTATAAAATTTCTGTTTCGAAATAGAAAAAGAACAGAAACACGTTTGAGTCGCAAAAATTTATGTTTCTAGAATAGAAAAAAACAGAAACCCGTTTGGTAATGTATAAAATTTATGTTCCAATTTTTTTTTCAATTGTTCTTTTTTTAAATAAAGTGTAAACTTGGTATTGAATTATCATTCTCATGAAATGCTTATCAATTTAATTTTGTTCATATTAAGTGAAAACAAACATTCTAAACTTGATCATATTTGCTTACTTGGAAGAAATTTTTTTAAGTTTGTACCAAAATTTTCCCTATTTTTTTTTTAAATAAAGTGTAAACTTTGTTTTGAATTCTCATTATCATAAAATGCTCATCAATTTAATTTTGTTCATGGTGAGTAAATTCAAACATTCTGAACATGGTTATAAGTGCATACTTTGAAGAAAATTTTATAAATAAACTTTGTACCAAATTTTTCTCACCATTTTGTTCACAACACACATGACTAGAAGTTCCTCGTGTTTTGCATACAAAGACAGGCATGAACTCCCACTTTCGACTGTGGGGGTCTCTTACATTTTAGTCCTCCGCGCTCCAACCCGCCAAAGCGGGGCAAAAGAGCGGGGAAACATGGCGAGAGACAGATGTATGTTTCTTCGGGAGCAACAAAATTTGTTGAGGTTACGTGCTATTAAGTGTAAAAGTAAGCTAACATGACCTATGGCTCTCTTCCAATGAATGACGGCTTGCTTCGGCCATTTAAAGGCATATGTATGGACTGGACACTGCCGTTCAGAAGAATCCTCCCTCTCCTCAATCAAAATCGCAAAAGGAATCGTCGGCCCTCTACACTTCCTCGCTCATCAGCGAGCTCCAGTTGCTATGCTCCCGGTGGTTCCTCTGATAGTGTACCAGTTACACTAGGCGTTGAGGAGGAAAGAGGAAGCTCAGGTCTGGCACCATGATTTACCAGCGCCGTGGAACCTCACCTCAATGCATCAAACACGTTTGATCCCAAGCAGCCTGAAAGAATCCGGACCCACTAGAAACACATGCCGTGGTGGTGAATACCGGGAGATTACTGCTCCTTCATATGCTGTCCTTGGTACACCATCCTGCACGTGGGAGAAAGCATCATATCTTTTGTGCGAGTAAGAGAGAAAGAGAGTATCCAACTCTAGAATCATTAATACAAGCAAGGACAATGCGTAAGGGAGCCGTTATAAGCCCTCTACCATGAGCATGGCCGTGAATAATCAGTTATAAATTTACATACTATATTATACATGCAAAACTTGCAAAGTAACTGCACAAGACTGAAGTGACCACACATCAGAGTATACGTGTTCTGGCCGAATAAATTGTCAACCTTGGTGGTTCTCTTGTAGCCTCAACCAGTCATCCCACAAAGTTAGTGTTGTCAAAGAAAATTTCGGGAGACACATGAGCTATAAACATATGTGATCTAAAACCAATATATCAAACCAATAAGGATATGCCTTAGGCCACTTTGGGGATAATTCCTTCCATGTAGATCTGGTCAACAGCCATCCTAGTCCAGGAAAGAAATCAGATCGATAAAGGATTTCCGCAAAATGTATTTAAAGATTACAAGAAAAGAGAGATGGAGAAGGAAACACATATCTTCGACAAGAAAAGGTTGATAAGGCTGTGAAGATGAATAAAAGAAGCTTCAAACTTGAAATAAAATGAACTATAGCATCCCTCTGTCTAAACAGGTCCCCCATTAAAACTTCTTGGATCAATCATTAAACACAATACATGGGAATTACTAGCATCATTTAAGTGTGAATCCTCTCGAAGCTACTCCTCCCTGAAGGACAGCAGCACAATAAAACCATCCGAAGACAAAACTAACCAAATAATGTAATGGATCCACCATTAGTACTTCTTGACTAACCATAAAAACACAATATATGAGAATTACTACCATCATTTGATGGGGTATAATATTCTCACTTGAACGGATTGACTCTTCCCAATTGATATTTCAAGCAAGACAGTAAATTTACTAAACGTTGGATGAAAAGAGATTCAGCACTCAGCGTTTTCAAAAATTTTGCTCAATATGACAAATTCAGAAAGGTTCCTCCCACACAGCAAGGAAAGGGTTCCACCACACACTCAAATTTCTTTTTCAAATTCACTAGGCAGAGTGAGTTGCAGATCTAAATTCACCTAAGCTTATAATTACATAACTTAAAAGTCTAGATGCTAGCTGCACATGATAATAACAAATTTACCGAGTACATATCTTAATAACTGAATGTGTATCTCTTGGAACAAAGCTAGAGGTTCAAATGGCCATCGATCCAGAAGTAGATACCAGGATGAGGTAATAGGATGGAGACTTCCAGCAGCAGCAAGTTGATCGGCATGTTCCAATTGTGTCGTGAAAAGACACATCTGTGGGAGAGAGGGAAAAAAACAAAAACAGAAAGATAAAAGTCAAACGAGGGAACATATAATTTTGGTGGATAAACAAATGAAGTAAGGACAACCATTGGATAAACATACCAACGCAAGAAGAATTGATCACGGAAGCCAACATGACTGCTACATACATATGTACATTGCTTGATGCTTTGGAGCATCTCTTTAAAGCCAAAAAAGACGATAATGTTGGGGAAGAAACTGAACTGAAAGATTTAACTGAAACTGGAGAAAACAAAAGTTTAGCACAAATCCTTTTTCCTGGCCAAGAACCGTTTTGGATATCTGTTTGTGATAATCAAAAGATAAGCATCTCCCTAACCATCGAACAACAGTTTATACATGAAATTGGAGAGCTAAAGGGCTAAAAAGGCAGCAATTGAAGGTGAATCGACAAAAAAGATAGTTTAAGTGTGGTTATAGAAAATAGTATGTTTTAGGATTGGATTACTATAATTCTTGATGGTAACTTGATGAGTTAAAATTTATGAATGGGGCACAAGGCCATACAATTATGTACTCAATCATAAGATGTCCTGTCCTTTACTAGAAACCAGACCAGCAGAGGAAAGAAAAACGAGTTTCACCAAAAATACTACAGCTACAGCATCAAATACCTGAGTTAATGGACCCATATTTTGCCTCTTGAATCAAAGCATCTCTTAATTTTCCTGCTGAAATTCCTAAAGTACCACATGTCCATGGTCATCAAAGCAAAATTCCTACAAAGTAACCCCACAACAGAGCACAGAAGGCAACGAACATCTAAAATCACGCTATTCTATAGTTACGAGACTTTCTGCAATTAATAGACGGCCCACAAACACTATAATTTTCTACATCTTTACTAGAAGTAGACAATCTAGTGCTATCAACCCCTTCTCATTTGTTCTACATCGAACACTTCTTTCACATGTTAGGAAAGAAGCCTTAGTCGTTCTATCTCGCATGATTTTGTAAATTACTTTAGTTCAGCGACGGATGCAAGCACGCGCAAAAGGAACAGAATCTCTGGTCAAAATACATAAGCTAAGATAAAGGTGCAATTGAATTCGCCCGCATTTTCAGTCCATCAGCATTAGCAAACTGAAAATTCAGTAGACGAAACAACTTTTGTTCCATTTATTCGCATCGGTCTTCTGTTTTACACGCGAAATGGCGTTTAAGAAAGAAGCGAACAACAAAAACCTACAAAAACCACACAAAAGCAGCCGCGAGCACATAAGCACGTGGATCGGTCACACAAAACCGCAAAAATTCCAAATCGCGTGAGAATCGGGACCAAGGAATCACCTGGATGTGGATCAACGCCACCGTCGCGGCGAGGAGGAGGAACCACCGGAAGTCGCAGAGGAACTTGCTCACCATCATCTCTCCGGAGCCGGCGGGGGAAACCGCCGTAGCAGCTGAAGATCACGCGGCGAAGGCGTCGCGAGCACCGAACATGGCCGAGCTAGCGAGAGGAGCTTGAGGATTTCGAGAAGGCTTTGATGGCGAATCTCGAGCGTCGAAGGTGGGGTGCTTCGTTCTCCTTGAAGCGACGACGGTGACGGCGAGCGACGACGGCGACGACGACTAGGAGCGGCGAGTCAACAAAGCCGAGCCGAGGCGGGAGACCGGCTTCCGAAGCCGGACGATCGGCGCCGCCGACCGAAGCCTGTTTGGAGACGAGGCTCGCGGGAGAAGAGGCGGTGTTCGAAGGGAGCAAGAAATAGAAAAGGAACACGATTTTGTTCTTCTTTTGTTCCTCAAATGTGTTTCAGAAACAAGAAACACAAATTTTGTGTTTCTTGTTTTGTTTCTTTTTGTTTCTAGGAACAAAAGAACAAAAAGGAACAGAAACGCACCCAAACGCATTGTTCCTTTTTTGTTCCCAGGGAACAAAAAAAATAGAAAAAATGTTTAAAAACAAAAAAGAAGTGCAAACAAACAGGCCCTAAGTGACTCGAGTGTGTAATCTTCTTGTATTGCTTGATTTATAATGAAATTCACTGCTACTCTTCCCGTGAACGTAGGTCTTTACGACTGAATTACATAAATCCGATGTTCGATTTATTTTCTTCTTCTATCTATATTATTGTTCGATCGCTCGCCTTTTGCAACAAGTGGTATCAGAGCTAGGTTTGGCTAAGTTGAAGTGAATCGATGGTGACAGAAGAAGTAAAAGTGAGAATCGACAGATTTGATAGAAAGAATTTTAGTTTCTGGAAGATGCAGATTGAAGATTATCTTTACTAGATGAAACTACACTTGCCCTTATCTAGGGAGAAACCAGAGACGATGAAGCAAACTAATTGAGATATGCTGGATAGACGAGCTATGGGTGTTATTCGGCTGACGTTGGCTCGTAACATCGCGTTTAACATCTTGAAGGAGAAGACCACTGCTGATTTGATGCAAGCCCTATCAAATATGTACGAGAAGCCCTCTGCGATCAACAAGGCCTATTTGATGCAACGCATGTTTAATTTGAAGATGAACGAAGGTGCGTCAGTTGCAGATCATATCAATAAATTCAATATGATTATTAGTCAATTGAGTTCAGTTGAGATTGACTTTGAATATGAGGTACATGCTTTGATTCTATTATCATCATTGTCTGATAGTTGGAATATTACTGTAATCGCTGTTAGTAATTCCTCTTGGTCAACAAGTTTGACGTTTGATGGGGTTCGAGATTTAATTCTGAGCGAGGACATTCGTAGAAGAGAATCTGGCGAACATATATCTACTACTTTAGTAGGTGAAAATAGAAGATCTAAAACACATGTGGGTAAGAGTAGTACTAATATGAACAGACGTAGTCAATCTAGAACTGTTGATGTTGTCTGTTGGAGTTGTGGCAAGAGGAGACATCTTAGAAGGAATTGTCTTAAGCTGAAGAATGAAAAGGGAAAGGAAATTGTAGTTGATTCTGCAGATAATGTTACAGTTGTAGCAGATAATACTGATTATGTCTTATCTGTCACTAATGATTCATCGTTTAATGGATGGATTGTGGATTCTGGTTGTCCTTTTCATATCACACCAGATAGAAACCGGTTTATCACTTATCAGTGCACGGGTAGTGGTAAAGTTCAGTTAGAGAACAACGTTGAGTGCGATGTTGTGGGTGTTGGTGATATTAAAATCAGAAATCACGATGGCATTGTGAAGACATTGACTGGAGTAAGACACGTTCTAGAATTGAAAAAGAACTTAATTTCCTTGGGTGTCCTAGATTCAGCTGGTTGCAGGTATTCTTCAGAAGGTGGACTTCTAAAAGTTGTTCGAGGTGTTTGGAATCAAGCATGGAGGCCTGTATAAACTTCAAGGTGAGACAGTGACAAATTTCGCTGCGGAGACGTCGGATGCATCTGTTCGAGAGTCTATTGACTGCTCGAGGAAGACTTGGGTGTTTGTGCCAATGCACAAGTTTGATGCTGGTGTCAGGATCACGCGGTTAAGAGCTTTGATCGAGACGGAGACTGGTAAGTCGATCAAGCATGTGCGGACTGATAATAGCATGGAGTTCTGCTCGGAGCTGGCAAATAAATTTTACATGAAAGAAGACATAGTGAAACACCGCAGTAGTACTAGTAAATCACAATAATTTGCAGAATTGATGAGTAAAACATTACTAGAGACTACGGTGTACTTAGTATTGCTAGGAGAATCCTAGCTGATGTGCTTAGTAAAATAAGTGTCTGGTGAATAAATCACCATCAACTGCTATTGAATGGCGGACTTCTGAAGAAGTGTGGTCAGGTAACGTTGCTGATTATTCTATTTTTATAATGTTTGGTTGCCCATGTTATATTTCGAGTGAGTGATGGTAAGCTCGATTGAAGGGCAAGGTGCATTCCATAACTATGCACAAGGTGAGCGGGGCGATCGGTTGTGGTGCCTAGATATAAATTCACCTGTTGACAGCAGAGAAATTACCTTGATGAGTCTCCGATACTTCTGGTAAAGAGTGTTTGTGGCAGTGTTAATACGGATCTGGTTGCCGTAACTACTAAAATTAATGAGGTACGTATTCGATCTCCTAATAGATATGGATGCAACAATGGTTTTGTTTTATGTGCGGTTAAGGAGATTGCATCGGAAAATGCTTGCGGAGCAGTTAAAAGTGCATGTGGAGTTGGTATTCTGATGAGGTCCTCGGTTATGGTGAAGTTCAAGCGAGGTTTGGACTTGGATAATATCTGTGGCGGTTGAGCCCATCGGGGGCTATGGAAAAGTAGTAGCAGAGTTTGAATTTTTGCGAAGCGATTACGACTTGGCTCAAACGTACATATTTGATCTCCTGATAGATATGGATACAACAATGGTTTTGCTTTATCTGCGGTTAAAGAGGTTGTGTCAAAAAATACTTGTAGAGCAGTTAAAAATGCATGTGGAGTTGGTATTCTAATGAGGTCATCGGTTATGGAAAAGTTCAAGCGAGGCTTGGACTTGGATAATATCTGTGGCGGTTGAATCCATCAAGGGCTATGGAAGAGTAGCAACAAAGTTTGAATTTTTGCAAAGCGATTGCGACTTGGCTCAAACGTCAAGCCAATGTGAAAATTGTTAAAATATGTTTCGAGTTTGAGTCCAATGTGAAATTCCGAATATTCCTAATTTGATATGTTGCGAACGTTCGAAATTGAGCAAAGAAGATCAGTATATCAATTTCCCAAAATTCAAATCTGCATTGGAGAATTTGGCCGCTGAAATAGGAAAGTTCAACTTTGACTTGAACTTGGATTTTGTTTAAAATATACAGAGATATGTTTTGGATAAAATCGGGCAAGATAGGAAACAAAATCATATGAGAAGTTGGCAAAAGAATAAGAGTCTCACTTATATATATATAGACTTGTGGTTGTGGGTGGTAGAAGGTTGATCATAAAGAAGTGTTCTTGAAGCGCCGTCTAGTTGTCGAGTGCTTAAGAGAGATTTTCTTTGTCGTTCTTTTCTGTGAATTACATCCAAGAAGATTTAGTGTTCAAGCCAATTAAATCTTGTGGTAAGATTTGCGTGTAATTCCTTCTTGAGATTGAGATATTACTTCTTGAGGAATTCCGGGGCTAAACACTGCATGCGTTATTGGGTGTAATTGGGGCTTGGGAAACACCGAGAGAGTGTTTGAGTGACTCGAGTATGTAATCTTCTTATATTGCTTGATCTATAGTGAAATTAAATGCTACTCTCCTCGTGGACATAGGTCTTTATGACTGAACCACGTAAATTCGGTATATAATTTATTTTCTTCTTATGTCTATATTATTGTTCGATCGCTCACCTTTCGCAACAATTATGGTATTTACAAAAGATCTGTGCATCAATATGCAAAGGATATTTTAAGGCTCGTGGCCACATGTGCATGCATTCTCGCTTAAATCTTTTAACTTTGACATGTTGCTTTATTTTAACAATTTCGACTTTTGCTCAATTGCAAGTATCCAACGGTCCATGTGATTCATATCGATGAGGTCAAAGAACCTAACTTGGATAGGACTAAATTGATCATCCGAAAGGCTTAATATTCAACTCTAGTAAAGGCTGCTTTGCCGAGTTCCATTAATTATACAAAACCAATTCCAGGTGAAACTTGCTCTTGATTTAAGCGAGAAGAAGACAAACTGCAAGTACAGTCTTGAGATTACTTTGGCTTCCATTTAGTTTCATGCTATTTTTAGAAACTAAAGCTGCGTTTGGTAATGTTTCTATTCAAAAATTGTTCCCGGAAATAGAAATAGAAAAAACTATTTCTGTTCCGGGGAATAATTTTTTAACAGAATAACACATTTGATAACCGCACAAAGTTTCTTTTTACGTAATAGAAAAAAAAAACAAATACGGTAAACTTGTATAATTTTTTGGTTTCTTTTAATTTTTAATTTTTTTTTCTTTCTTCCTTTTGGCTGATCATTGGCCATGGCCGAGGCTAGCGATCAGCCAAAAGGAAGAAAAAAAAAAAGATAAAATAAAAATATTAAAAAATTAAAAGAAACAAAAAAATTATACAAGTTTACTAAATGTGTTTTGTTCTTTTTTTATTTCAAAAATAGATATTTTGTGCAATTACCAAACGTATTCTTATGTTCAAAAATTGTTTTCGGAACAGAAATAGTAAAAACTATTTTCGGAGACTTTTTGAATTTTTAATTTTTTTTTTTATTTTATTTTATTTTTTTGAATTTTTAATGTATTTTTAATATTTAACATTATTACATTTCAAGAAAAGGGTTCGGACCGGATACACCCAATCCGGCCCATGGACCCGACCCAAACCCGGATCCAATTTGGATTTTTTTATCGTTTTCATTTTTTAAAAATTTTTTTATTAATTTTTTTTCTTTTGTCTCTTCTCACTGCGCCCTTTCCCTCCAGGCTCCACCGTCTGCTCAATGGTCATTCCCGAAGCCAACTCCTATTTTCTTTTTCTGTATTTTTGTTTACTTTCCTTTTTTCCTTTTCTTTTTATTATTCTTCTCTGTGCTCATCTTCTACCCGACGCCTCCTTGCACAGCCGGAGCTCCCTCTGCCACTTCATAGTTTTGTTTTATTACGTTTGCTTTTTTTTTCTTTTTTATTCTTTATCTTTTTTTTTTTTTTATCCTTTTTGCTTCATCCCTTCCCTGCACTTTCCCTTCTGCGACTCCTCCTTCCGAAGCCCCTTTTATCTTTGCTTTCTGCATTTGTTCTTTCATCATTTTTTTTAAAACAAAACTACTTTCACTCTCACGCCCCACTCTTCACCGAAGCCATACTTCAACCCAGACCTCGCCCAAACGATAACACCAATTGGTGTTGACACCTAAAGTTTGGTAATCCAATCATTGATTTTTTTATAAAAATTAGGGATTAATTTTAACCCCTAAAAAAATTACATTAGAACAAATAAAATGAAAAAAAAGGAAAATTTGATTTGATTGATTATGCATAAAAATTTGAAATTCTGATGAATATTTAGATTTTGTTAAATGCAAAAATAATTTTAAAAATCAAGTGAATAAAGGGTAAGGATTTTGATAAAATTTAAGGAATCGATGCAAGATCGAGCTGATTGCGAAATCATGCTCCGATTTGTAGCCATAATTTAATGCAATAGAGGATGGAAGTTTGAAATTTACCATAGAAAGCGGCGTTTAGAATCACTATAAAGGGAGTTGACCTGCATAGGTTAAAAGAGACTTTAGAAAAAAATTGAGAGCAAATTCGAAGAGCAAAAAAATTCGTGCATGAGAGAGATCTGAAAAAAAAATACAAAAGAAAAAGAAGGGAAAATCGGGTTAAAAGCTACGTCTGCGAGAAAGGGGATAGCAGTAGAGAGAGCTCATGTGAAGGGACGTGCTGTAGCAGGAAAAAAAAAAAAAAACATTGTTCATCGGGAAAATATGGATCCTACCGGTGATGCTCGCCGCCGACCGCGCCCGCACCGTCTCTCGCCGACGCCCACCTCTTCGCCTGGTGCCTGACACCGCCTGCTGCATCACCGCTGCTCGACCTCCTTTGCGACGCTAGCAGCCGCCAGCCCCGCAACGCCTGCAACCCGCGCCTCCCTGCCGACGCGACCCTTGACGCCGCCTCCGCCGTCGATATTGCAGCTCGCGAAGCCCCTCACCGCCCGACTCGCTGTCCTAATCTCACCGCTCGAGTGCCCCGACACCTATAGATCTCCTGCTCGCCTGTCACCACGCCGAGGTGCCGCTCGATTCGTCGTACCCCTGCGCCGGAAGCTCGACGTCGTCGCCGCCCAACAGTCCGCGACGCCCCGACGCCCCCTGGGTCGCTGCGCCGAACCTCGCGACGCCGTCACCGCCCCGCCCTCGGCGCCGCCGGCCCCCGTCGCCGCCCGGCCGCTGGAGCTCCGACCGCGAGCCCCTACCGGACCGCCGATTAGCCACTTCTGGCCGGGCCCCACAGCTACCACCCCAATTTTGAAAAAAAAAAAAAAAAAAAAAACACATTAGGTAGTTTTTTTATTTATTTTACTTTATCTTGTTTTTTTTAGTATAATTAGTCCTTAGTATATGATTGGAAATTTCAACATATTACCCGATTCCCAACCACACATGAATTTTTTATTTTGCTTTAGATGAAATAATTAATCAAGCGAGAATAAAATTGATATTTTGATCTTTAAGACTTAAGATCAATTTATCGATTTTATTAGTGAAATATTACCCTTTGATTTGAGCGATATATGATATTTTTAATAATTGTGAATGGTCTGTCTTGTCTTGATTACTTTATTTATCTTGAAATATATTTAAGTTAGAATATTGCATGTTTTAAGGTTATTTGCATATTTAGACTAAACATTTTATTTATCATGAATTTTTGAAATAAAAAATAAAATCAAAAATCAAAAAAATCAAAAAATAAATAAATTTAGGATGTTAGATTTTTGTTTCATTAGCTTAAATTCCATGTCTAATTATTTGACATTTCTTAATTTTGAAATTAATTAAAAAAATAAAAATCATCATGTATATGTCATGTAGAATTAAGGCATCCTTTTGTACGTCATTGCACAATAGGATAAATTGCATACTTCATTTTAAATTTAGATTGATTTAGATAGACTGCATCTTAGGTTAGAGATTGCTAAGTTAAGATAATACCTTGGTTTAAATTAGGGTTTAGCCTGACCTAATCCTTAAGTTGGTTAGGATTTTAATTTAGCTAGATAATTTTCACATTTTTCTAATTTCAAATTTCATAAAAAATACAAAAAATGTCTTATGATAAACTAATTCCATTTAGAATTAGATTCATGAAATGCATGTTATTTAGTGATTGTTGCTAAGTCCATTTAACTAGAAATTGCATGTCATTAGAATTAGGTCATATTGCATTGCCTAAAGCATGATTTTCATTGAATAAGTTAAAACAAAAAAAAAAAACAGAAATTGCGTGTTAATTAGAAATCATATATAGGGTTGTTGATGTAGGATTCTAATTTAACATTGCAGATGCTTTGGTTGCTTTAAGGTAAGTTTTTGCAATTTATTCATTGTTTATCTGGGTGTTAAATTGGTGGTTTGCGCACCCATATGATCACCACATATTAAGGAAATAGATTTAAAATCAATTTAAGCTGCTTGCAAAACATTTTTGAAAATAAAAGAATGGTACCGAAATAGCATTAGAGAAATCTAGTGTAACCAAGTCCCATACCTATAGTCTCTGGTTCGTAGGAGTAAAGTAAAACTCCTGTTACTTTACTTAGATTTTTAATCGACCAACCAAAAATAAATTAGTGGCGACTCCTAGATAAAATCTATCTGCATGTTAAGAATTTGAACATAAGTCGCGAATTGGTATGGGCTTAGAAGAGCTCAAGTTAAGTCTAAACTTAATAATCCATTAGCCAAACCCTAGGTGATGCACCTGAAAATTTGGCCACGACAATTGGTGTAACCATCGTCCCTTCCATTACCGAACCAACACCGTCCACCAGACGTCCATCACCATGGTGCCGACCACCTACTCTAGCCATCATCTCCGATGTCCAAAATAACTTCGTTGATTCGAAACACACGAATATTTCACGCAAACTATATAGAAACGCAGCATAAACAATGAAAGCTAAGCTAACATGATTTAAGAGAGATAGCAACAGTCACTAGTCGATTCCGAATTAAAAAAAAAACACAAACTATATTTCGGCTCTCTTTGAAGCATTTTGTCAAACATTAGGTGTTGAGCAGGCCATACGGGCTCACTCGAGGCTCGGATTCGGGAAAGATCAACACAAAATGCACAAGCAACACTCAAGATCCGCTCATGGACAAGTTAATGATAGTCGGAACAGATATGAACAAAGAACAACTATCTCCAAGCTTCAACAAACTTGCAAAACTTAGATATCGTTTAGGCATTTCCACAAGCATTTGGTATGACACGGTGAATTTTCCACTTGATAGAGACGTGAGACAAATCTAAACCCCTACGACGCATACTAGAATAGCTAGGGAGGACCAGCTCGGACCAAAACTTGCGCGAATTAGTCGGCACGAGCTCCAGCCCGACGCCTCCCGAGAAACAAGGGACACACGATCGAAACAAAGCCTACTTGGTTCGAGAGGAGGATTGCGGCGAATGGCGACTGATGAACGGACCTCCGGCGACAACCAACCACTCCCTTGAGCTTGCGCTCTCTCTCTAGGTCGCTCTCTTGCCCACCCTCCTTCTCAGTCTCTCTCTCCTAATCGAAGACCTCTCCCTCTGGCTCGACCTCCATTCTCCAAGCTCTCTGGTCTCGCTCTATGTTTTTCCCTTGAACCCACAGAACCCGTCCAAAACCCCCCACTCCTTCTCTTTGCTCTCTTCCTTTTAAGCTCGACCAACAACAGGTGCGCATGGCTTCTGCCACCGCCAGCCTGTCGCAGCCGCTTGATCTCCGACCCTGGGATCACGCCATCCTTTGCCCTCGCGATCCTCTGCCATCGCGATCCTCTGCTCCTCTATTTGTACTCTCCTCTTTTCTCATTTTTTTTTGCAGAAGCATGGATGGTGTGAGGGGAGGAAGATGATCTGCACACTAGTTAGGTTGAAATAAAAGGAGATGGGCCAGCCCAAGTGCGAAAAAAGAAAAGGAAAAGAGATAGGTGGGCAAGTCCACACACGAAGAAAGACCCTATACTCGGCCTCATTCGATTTTTATACCTTTTAATGAATCTTTTTTTAACCTTTTTTTATGACAATTTTGGAAAAACAAAGACCATTCAATACGCTGTGCAAACACGATACTTTTTAATGATTTTTTTACTCTTCTTTCTTCTTCTTTTTTCTTTTTTTTTAATAATTTTTTTTAATTTCGAAATTTTTTTATTTAATTTTTTTTGTAATTTTTTTTTTTGATAAATTTTAAAACTAGTGACGCAAATGCTCATAATGTCTATATGTGATGCAATTTTAATGAAAACTTTTATTAAGGAGTTAAAATTTAATCCATAATTTTTCAATGCAATTAATAAACACTTAAACAAATCGCCAAAATATAGGTGTCAACATCAAAGTCTACATTATCCCTGAGAACAAAGAAACAAAGTAAGAACAGAAAAAAGTCAACAAGCAAGTGAAAAAGGTTGACTTGAGTCAGCAAGGTAAAAAGTTCAAGGAAAGAAACTCGGTTTGCTTGGTGCCTTGCTACATTTTTTTGTCTTTACCATTTATTCTTTTATCGTCGCAATTATGTATGTGCGGTCAAACACCATTCATCCAAATAACACAGCATGGATGCAGGTAAGAGCGTACAATTTGGTTGCACTGTTATTGCAAGAAATTAGTCGAGCCGTTGATACCGAGAGCAGCCGAAGGATTGTTGACGTGATTCATAAAGTGAAAGCCAGGTCAAAGGTTTGACCGGATTGCAGATGAAAGTATACTACGAGGAATGACCATTCATGCATGACTTGGTGGACATGGGAAATTCATGTTTGTTTGACTGGATCCTTAATATTTCAGATTTTGGCCTTTTAATTCCCGAAACATTACGAGAAGTGTTTAATCAAGGCTTAAGCTGGTTGCGGGGGGGCAATTTGTTTTGGTCTAATCAATTTTCAAGAAATTAAGCATAATTTTGACGATGATAAAGTAGGATTGTTTAAACACGTTAGTCCCTCTTAAATGACATTGATTGAGGACTTTGATTCTCAGACTCAATCTTGATGATATAGGTAGTCCTATGTCTATGCGAGGACGTGGGAAAAGGGTTGGTGTGTCCTCTCTCTCCCCCTCTCTTCTCACACACACACACATATATAACAAAATAGAAAGTTTTGTAAAAGAAGCAATCGATTCTAACAAATAGATTAGCTATTTTAATCTAAGACGACTGGTTATATTAGAAAATAACGAAATATCAAGTAACATCCTTAATATCTAGGAATATCTTTGACAATATTCTCTCATGGGAAATTTTATTATATAAGAATAAAATATATATATATATATATGACAATATCAAATAAATATGCTTCAAAAATAGGCCCAAGCGGTGCTAATTAGTCTGCATCTTGGGGTGATCACATTAACCGTCTATCCCATTGTCAAAAACATACTCTGACGTATTTAAATTGGAAGTAATTTGAAATTACTAGGGTGTCATCGTGATTGTCAAAAACCTGAAGGGTATCATAAGAATTAAATTATTCTTGCCAAATTGAAGTTTTGACATGGCACAAACTCAGGACTCGTTAGCAACGACTAGGACCAACATAGATACCTCCCTTGAGCGGGAACTCCATTCACACACATCCGACCCCAGAATGTTTGATTTGTGCATCAGCCGCCTCCAAAATCGCATCGTTCCCACCGGATCATTGTGCATTAGAACTGTATATTCATCTTTGAAAGGATCTTCCTAGAAGGGATAAGCCTGTCACCATGACTCAACAAAAGGTAGGAACTGAGTATGAGCCTCTTTTAATGTGGATTGGCTTGCAGTTAAATTCGGAACTCGATAGGATTCCTAATTTCTAGCCACCTAGAGCATAAACCCCTCGATAATAAGCCATTATACGAGCTACCACCTTAGAGGTCCTTGTTAGCAATGACTCTATGGTCTAACAAAAAATGCATCAATCGATCACTACATAGCAATCGCAAAGAAAGATGTATCCTCCCCATTTAAACATCGTCTAATTGCCCTAACATCGAGTGCAGTAATCTAATGATGAATACGACACTTGCTTTTTATGCAGTAACAAATTTGCGTTGGTTATTAGGGCCCATTTGGTTCGGCTTTGGGGAAATGCCCTTGGGAAAATGCAAATACCTTTGAGATAAAGGGGTTTTCTAAAATGCTAGACTATTTGGTAAACTATAACTGAAAATTGCTTTAGGGAAATGCAAAACTGTTTGGTAAACATATATTTGAAAAGCTCTTTAGTGTAACCAAATTAAGTTTCTTAGTTTTAGTATTTTTAAAATTGCAAAAAAGAAACAATGACTATATAACATTTTATATTTTCATGTTGAGAGTAATGTAAAAGATATATATTAGTAAATTTATTTAAAAATTATATTAAAAGAATTTGATTATAGAGTAGATGCAAAGCTCAACTTTTGACCTAGGGTTCTTTTAGGTTTGTTTTCAACTTTGAATAATTTTTTTAATTATTGTAGTATTAATCATCTTCGTTAATTAATGATTATTCTAGTGTATTGATAAAAAGTTGGGCTATTGATTGTCAAAAGATAAAAATGACAAAAAAAAAAAAAGGCGAACCCAACATTTGCGAGAGAGTTTTTATTATTTTTTAAAATATAAAAATAAAATCCGATGAAACTCCGTCGCCGATCAACGGCGGTTGGGGTGTAGGGAAGATAATCGGTTTAAAAAAGAAAAAGAAAAAGAAGTCAACGGATGAATAGTAGAGGTAGACTTGCATCTTCGAAATGCTGAAAGCCCAAAGCAGGTCCCCACTTGCTTTGAGCTTTCAGCATTTCAAATGCTAGTATTTGGACAAAGATACCTCCAAATGTCAAACCAAACACCTAAATTTTTTTCCAATGGGTTTTCGGGGCTGAAAGCCCCTTGGGAATGCTAAACTAAACAGGGCCTGAATCTCTGGCTTATCCTTGCCTTAGACATTTTATGGCAAGATGTGGAGAGACTTCTAATTTCGAGAATGTCAGCGAGGCTACATTAAAGACGTCGTCAATCACGGTCCTTTAATTACTAAATAAATATAAACAATTATGACTCAGGCTAAACACTTCATAATGTGTGTGAGAACGTGGAAAGTAAGTTATATTGATAGCCTTTTTTTTATAGTTTTACTTTGAAAAAAGAAGAAGAGAAAGACAGATAAATGATCTTGGATATTTGAGATGGTATGGATCGCATCAATGTTAATATGCACTCACAAAGTGCGAACAGATGAAATCAAGTCAACGACAAATTAAGGGGAAAAAAAAAAGAAAAAGGCGATGAAAATTCCATTAGCCTAAAAACTCGGAATGGTAGGTCCACGGATTTTGAACTTTTCTTGTCCGTACAGCTTTAAGCTCCAACGGCTGTTTCTTACATGCCACCGGACTACCGAGACTGATCGCATGATGTCATGTGGACTTTTTCACGAAGCATTTGACTTCTCTCACTTTGCTCCTTCTCAGCAAGAATTAAAGTCTCATGCTCCATTCTGGCTTCAAAATGATTCCTTTAGCCAGTTTTAAGATGCTCCAGCGCCCTTTTTATGTAATCATCCGTCTCCATCCTGACCCTCTGTAATTTTTCCTCCCCGCTATGTTTGAGCTTTTCAAATTCTTCTTTTTGTCGCTCTGCATCCATCCTTTCTTTCTCAATCTGGGTCCTTTTCTCATCAAGCTCATCCTACTCCTTCTCAAAGCTTCCTTTAGCTGCTTCAAGTCCTCAGCTTCCTTCAAAAGAAGCTCCTTTTGAAGCCTGCACTGGTTGTTCTCCTTTCACAAGTTTATCCTCTTTGTGCTTAATTTCAGCTTCTTTCTTCCGCTCATATCTTTCTCTTATTAAGTACTCGTCAAATTTTTTCCATGATTTAATTAAGTAGTAAAACATCCTTGAAAATCGGACAAAAAACAGGACAGAGTCATGACCAGAACTTGGTTAACTAGAATGTGCCGAATCTTGTTTGGCTTGCTCAGATCGAAGAAACGACTTCAAGAAAGAAAATTTCTTGGCGGGTTCTACTGAACGATTTCTGTTAACTTCTCATTTTATCGTGTTTCATTAACAACCCCGTTAATTTTCCTATCATCTAGGCCTAGCATATTAATTAAGGACTAGATATATGAAAATCGTATTGTACATCAAGAACATCAATATCTAGCTACCAAAGTTTATTCCAAGGCCTCACCTTGCGGCATGGGAGTGTGGAAGCGGGTAACACCCGGCATAACGACTGAGGTCCTGAATGGAAGCCCTGGAATTGTCAGGAAGTGGGAGCTCAAAGCGCCTCTCGACGATCGTCCCAACAGAAGCCAAAGAAGAAGAATCGTATCGTTATCTCCAGTTTTAATATTGACGGCTTGTGTCTTTGGTGATAAGTTGGCGGTTAAAGATGATGTCCTCCATGGCTCGCTTGCCATCCGCTGCCTAGTGCCTGCCTGCCCACCACTCGCCATCCGCCCACCGCCCGCCCGCCATCCGCCCGCCCACCACTCGCCATCCGCCCACCGCCCGCCCACCATCCACCCGCCCACCACTCGCCATCCACCCACCGCCCGTCCACCGTCCGCCGGCACCCAAGGAGAGAAATTTTATGTTGTTATTAAACTCGTATTTTTATTTAGAAACTCATCTAGAAATAGAAATTTAAAAAAAAAAAATTCTATTTCTGTTCCGAAAATCAATTTCTTTCCAAAATAGTTATCATTTATGTACATGTGTCCATTTCGATGCCTTTCCTATATCTTCTTCATAAAGATAATAAAGATTCACACCAAAGTTCCAGTTCGATTTTCAACCTTTTCTAGTTCGATTTTCAACCTTTTCTTGCTCCATTAAGATAGACATGATGAGGCAGCCTTCATGTACTTCATGTACTTATACAAGCCTATTTTCCATGCCATCATGTTTCGTCCACATGTTGTCAAGAATCGCTCTGATACCAAATGTATTTTTCCGAATCAGCCACTATACATATATTGTCCACTTTGAGCCCTATTGGGCCCTCACTAAGCGATGTGGGACAAGAGACGTGTCCCCTCCTTATGAATGTCCGAGGACCAAGGTGCAAATGCACCACCATCCCTTCCCAGCGCAATGCCTCCTGGGCTGTCACAGAGAAATCAACTTGAACACGCATTCGAGTTATGCACCAGACTAAGGAATCATGCTTCCAAGTTATGCAGGAATTTCGACCCAAAGAAAAAAAAAAAAAAAAAAAAAGTTATGCAAGGCAAACTGGTAAGTTACACTTTAAGAGAAGTTTGTATCGATATAACGAACATTGAAATGTAATACACACATTTATAATTTATAAATCTATAGCGGCGGATGAACTTAAACTAATGACTCTTTCATTCTTCGCCTTTCGTTTCCATTTTCCTCCCACTCATATTGTATCTTGTATTTCTGGATATGAACAGCTTCGAATGTCGGGTACTGTTGGCACCCTCTTTTCAATAAGTAGCACGCCCATCATCTGCACCAGCCATGGGACATCGGCTGCCATCCAGCTCTGTATCATTTGTAGAGCAACTTTCGGCTGATCCATCGGAACAGAGTGCCCAGCCTCATTAACCTGCAATTCATCATACGGGCCAGAATTGAACTTATAATTCGCCTCTCTCATCTTTAAAGTATGTTGTGCTTCTGTTAGAGAGAGAGAGAGAGACCGTCAAGAAAGTAAGTCTTCCATGTCTTTTTCCCCATCCTGCCACGGAACCATCAACGCCAAATGGAGCAATTCCAGATTTTTTAAAGTCGGCTCGACCGTACCACTCCATGTCTTCAACCCACTCGAAGATTCCTGCTTAAATAAACATCAGGAAAGACATATGTCATTCGCCAGGTAATGTTCCGTTTAATTCTGTATAGTGTCTGCCAACTTGTAAGATCGGGGTATACCAATATAATTACAGCGGAGATCCTCCGCACCGGCATAAATGAGCACCTTCAGCCCGTCCGCAAGAAGCACGGGGATACCCACTGCGAGATTCCTCATTATTTCCCCATGCATCGCATTATACACTCCTTCTCTAAACATCTTAAACTCTATATCCCCGACCCCTAAAGCATATTTCACTTCCTTTTTGTTCAGGAAGGTCTCCACTCTTGAGAACCCGTCTCTGCAATTGCTTCCACATTCCTTTCGTATATCAAATTCCTGCGGGCCAATCGTCAACATGTCAATTCACGGTAATCAGACGTTAATTTGGGAAAGCTTATTTCAAGGGAAAAGTAGACTATTACTATCGTACATATCTGTTCCCCATAATTTTCTTGAGCTCTTTGTAAATTCTTTCGCACTCGTGATATGCAAGCACACAAGACCAGTCGCCCCCGCTCTCTGCAAAGATTAATATTAAAGTCTCTGCTTTCAGAGAAAGAAAAGAGAGAGCTTCTCGAATGTTTTTATGAAGCATGAACAGAGATTTAGGCCTAAAAAGATACCACACTGTATGATTCTCTCGTGCTAAAAATGCTACTTCCAGAGGAGAGGTTTCTCCACACAAGTGCAAACCGAACTCTTGAGAGTTTATGCCAAATAGGGATGGAATTATTTTCACATTGCAATTAACTTTTTTGCCATGTCAGCTGGCACGTAACACGCTCATGCGGGGATGACGTCACGATGCCACACGGGTGTGTGGCTGACGTCACGATGACGTTAGCTGGCGCGTGCAACCGCGCACGTGCACTGCACGTGCCATCGACCATGCGCGTGCATCGTACGCGCTTGGGACCGAAACAGCGCATGCATCGCGCGCGCCCGATGGGGACCGTATCGGCACGTGCGTTGTACACGCCGACGACCCCAATCCATTCCGACCGCACGCGGCAGCATGTCTGGCCCCCGGCGACGATCCGCTACTCTTTTTCTCGTATCGACGAGAGCTTCGACCATACGCTATCAGAAACAAACTTCAATTTACAGGGAAAAAAAAAAGAGGGGGAACGGTACGGTGTCGGGATTTTTCGGTCCCCAATCGGCCGACGGCAGTGTTTCATGAAAATTCAATCATAAACAAATCATAAACATGAAAAGGGATCGGGAAACATGAACAATGGCTCTGATACCAATGTTGGGAATAACAGATTCCCTAAAACCGGTTCAGATATTTAATCGAACCCCTAAAACGAATACGGAAGACAAGCCCAGAAAACACATGTATCACCGATCAAAGATACACTACGGAATCGAGCGTACCTTATTTGTCACAGATTACGCGGATGACGTTAGCTAGCACGTGCCACGCGCGTGCGGGGATGATGTCACGATGCCACACACGTGTGCGGCTGATGTCACGATGACGTCAACTGGCGCATGCGACCATGCACATGCGCTGCACGTGCCAGCGACCGTGCGCGTGCGTCGCACGCGCTTAGGACCGAAATAGCGCCTGCATCGCACGCGCCCGATGAGGACCGTATCGGCACGTGCATTGCACACGCCAACGACCCCCAATCCATTCCAGCCGCGCGTGGCGGCACGGGTGGCCCCCAGCGACGATCCACTACTCTTTTTCTTGTATCGACGAGAGCTTCGACCATACGCTATCAAAAACAAACTTTGATTTACGAAAAAAAAAATAATAAAAAGAAAAAAAAAAAAAGAGGGGAACAGTACGAGTGTCAGGATTTTTCCATCCCCGATCGGCCGACGGCGGTGTTTCATGAAAATTCAATCATAAACAAATCATAAATATGAAAAGGGATCGTGAAACATGAACAATGGCTCTGATACCAATGTTGGGAATAACGGATTCCCTAAAACCGATTCCGATACTTAATCGAACCCCTAAAACGAATGCGGAAGACGAGCCCAGAAAACACATGTATCACCGATCAAAGATACACTACGGAATCGAGCGTACCTTATTTGTTACAAATTAAACACCAATGTTGAAGTTCGAGGAAGAATCCTGATCTCGTTCTATCGAGAAGCGTATTGTTTGTTGCTTTGAGGGGAAGAAAATTCTAATATTTGGAAGCATGTTGTTTTGGAGGAGGAGAAAGCGACTATTAGGAAAAACGTACGTTCACTCAAAAGGTACGTCCCTTTTCTTTCTTTCCCTTAAAGCGTCTCCTCTAAATGACGCAATCCCTTAACGTAACACCCCTTCCAAAAGACAACCCCTCAACGCACCCTTTCATATCTCAACCCTTCATTCATGGGCCATTAACTTGCGGGCCGAGTTCTTAGGCCCATCATGGGCAGACGGGCCTACTTAGGCCCATCTACACATAGAAAAACCCATCACCAGACATAAGTTTTAATAAACATAATGTGTATGATTTTCTCGTGCTAAAAATGGTACTTCCAGAGGAGAGGTTTGAGACTCGAGAGGTCTCTCCACAAAAGTACAAACCGAACTCTCGAGACTTTGCGAAAAATAGGGATGGAATTATTTTCAGACTGCAATTAAATTTTTTGCCGTATCATTTTACGTAAGCCGCGTGATAAACATTTATATATACCCAGGCATAAGTTTTTATAAACATTTACTTCCGTGAGGGACTTTTGCACAGCGTTTTCTCACGAAAAAATCTGAGTTTTCCTTATAATCGGGAGAGCGCGCTAAACACGAAGTTAATCGAAAGTCAGGGCTTACCCACGCAAACCCGCTCGCGTTCTAGAGAGCGCGTCAATGTGGACTTCTAGTAGGCATTACATAGTTGAAGGTGTTTTTGTCTCTGCATTTAGTTGCGGTCTGGACAGACTACGCGCCTGCAAAGTCTGATTCATTTTTACCAATTTAGTATACATTAGATGCTTCTTCCCTTGACTTGTTTGCATAGGACATATAGGTTGGGAAAAGTGTTAAAAAAAAATTTAACCTTTTATATTTATACCAATTTAACTCTAAATCTTTTTTTGGTGCTAATTTATTCATAAACTTTTTCTCTTGATGCTAATTTAGTCATTTCTAGATAATTTTGGTCAGATTTTGCTGACAAGGCGTCGGCTAGCTGACGTGGCATGATTAGTGCTGACATGTGTAACTTTTTAATAATATTTTAATATTTTTGAATTATTTTATTTTATTTTATTCCTTTTTTTATTTTTTTCTTTTTTACTTCTCCTCCTTCCTCTAGCCGATGACTGGCCCAAGGCGACGACTAGTGAGGTCAACCTCAATCTCGCTAGTGGCCACGAGGGCGGCCTCACACGGGGTGGCGAGGATCGAGCCTCGCCCAACCTTTGGCGAGGCCTTGGCAGCGAGGGCGGCCTTGCGCCAAGATGGTCGGCGAGGCTTGCCCTCACCAAATCTAGTGAGGGTCAAGCCTCGTCGGTGCCCAGCCTCTAGCGACGCCTTGGTCGCAAGGGCAAACAGCCAATTGCCGGGGTCCGACAATTGGCTAGAGGAAAGAGGAGAAGAAGGAAAAAAAGAAAAAAAGAGAAAAATAAAATATTAAAATATTAAAATATTAAAATAAGAATTCAAAAATATTAAAATATTATTAAAAATTGTACACATCGGAGCAAATCGTGCCACGTCAACTTGCCAATGCTTAGTCAATAAAATCCGACCAAAATTAGTCGAAAAGGATTGATTTGGCACCAAGAGAAAAAATTTAGGACTAAATTGGCATAAAAAAAAGATTTATGACTAAATTGGCACAAATATAAAAAGTTTATGACTTTTTTAACTCTTTTGCCCATTTAGGTTCATTATATGGTAAGGATTAAAGATAATGCCATGAAAGAAAAGGGGTCTTATTCCCTTTAAAAAAAAAACATGGCCACTTTAATTCTAATCCTAATTTTGAGCCCAAACTTTTCCTTTAATCAAAAAAAAAAAAAAAAAGCACCCACAAACTCTCATCCGGCCACATAGTTGAAGGTGTTTTTGTGTCTGCATTTAGTTTCGGCTTGACTTATTGCATAGGACATGTAGGGTTCATTATATGGAAAGGATTAAAGATAATGCCATAAAAGAAAAGGGACCTTAATTCCCTAACAAACATCGCTACTTTAAGACTAAACCCAACTTTGGGTCCCAACTTTTCCTTTATCTGAAAAAAAAAAAAAAACCCACAAACTCTCGATATGGTCTCAAATCCGACCCCGCGTCCAAAAGGTGTCCCCAAACCTATCAACGTTAGGGCCAATCAAACGTTCATTATCGAAACTCATGCATTGCATCTTTTCTAGTACCCTCACCTTCATATATAATAATGACGACCTCCCGATGTTGATAATTTTAAGAAACTAACGGCGATTTTTGGATGCAAGGCAGATAAGGGAATAGAGTAAAAGATTGTGATTTTGCTGTTAGACAGGAAAAAAAAATAGGACGGATTGGGATTGAACCAAAAATTGAGAGTTTTTTTTTTCTTTTTGTTGGAGAATTAGGCCTAAATTAAAAATAGCCCAATTTCCAAATAGAGCCTATATTACTCAAAACAAAGTCTGCAGAGTCCTCTTCAATTTCCATGGGAATTTCAGGGCTATTACCCATGAGGATTTTACGCTATGACGGACAATGCCTTTATTTTTATTTTTTTGCCAATCAAGTTGATCTTCCTCTTGCTGTGAAAGCCAGCGGAACAGCAAGAGGGCGAGGGAAAATTGGCCATGGCAAGAGACCAAGCATTGAGCTTTTATGCCCTAGCAGGTCTTTCTAGTCCCTTCGCGAAGATGTCCTATTCTCCTCATTAAAATTGTCTTTGTGTTGAAAGAGCCTTTCTTCTTCAATTTTTAGAAAATCTATCTTGGACGCTAGCTCCCTATTGGACGCATTGGACCTTATCATGGCCGAAATTCCCTTTGCATGCATAAATATCAAAAAGGCTTAGGTGATTGATGAATCTTGAGTTGAGTTTATAAGTTGAGTTTCCGATGGAATTTGATGCTCCCGCATCAGATGGGATATGATATCATTATGATCCTAGCACATCATGAAATTGAAAAGGCAATTTTCCCTAGTTTTTGCTCGGATTTTATCATGGATTATTTCTCTTTAAATGGAAAGTATCCAGTTACCAAAAGGCAAAAAGAAAGAACCATGTCTATCAAATTGTAGATGTATTAACCTTTCAAATAGAGATATGTTGATTTCTCCTTTGCGACACATAATCCCTAATAATAAGTTTCATTAGGCTATCTGTACATTTGATATATAAAGATACTTTCTCAATTTCTACTAGATTAAAATTGTCAAAAGAAGAACTCTCTAATTGCAACCAAAAAGAGGAAAACATAAATCATATGAAGCCATCTATGTATAGCACGATTTCTTGAATTTTCATGTTTGATACAATATTTAGGGGAGAAGTACACTATCAGTACCATAACTTGTGTATGGCGCTCATTTTGGAGTCAAAAATTTCTGTCGGATCACTTAAGTGCCAAAAAGTTTGAAAAACGCTCACTTTGGTGCCAACTCCAATCTAGTTGGCCGGAAATCTGACGTGGCACTTTTTTATTAATTTTTGAAGCTGATATAACTCGTCGGAGTGTACAGTCAACATTTAAAAAATAAAACAATGTCGTTTGGTGTGTTTCCCCCAATTCAAAACCCTAAATCTCCGGCCAGTCGCCATCCTTGACAGCACCTATGCTCGGCGGCCGCAACTCCGACCCCGACCCGACCCCGACCCCGACCTCGACAACCGCCACTCGGCGGCCAAGTTGAAGGCCGTGATCTAGTCGGTGCTCGAGGAGGGTGCCTGGCTTGTGTCTTCCAGTACTTAGGCTCCAGCGACCCAATCCGGTGCTCCCTCGTGTGCCACCATTGGCTCACGATCGAAGGCTAGAGCCGCCAGAGGCTCACCCTCCACGCCCACTCGAAGCTGCTGGACACGGTCCCGGCTCAAAGAATTTGAGGACGTTGAAGCTGGTGAAATGTTACCAAGATTGGGACACGATGCTACTACGACGGAGGCTGAGCGATAATGGCCAAGCGACAGAGGCTGAGTGACTTTGGCTGAGCAACGGCGGCCGAGTGACGAAGGCTGAGTGACTTGGCCAAGCGACAACGGCCGAGTGGCAGAGGCTAAGCGACTTTGGCCGTGTGTCCTCTCTCTCCCCCTCTTATATATATATATAACAAAATAGAAAGTATTGTAAAAGAAGCAATCGATTCTAACAAATAGATTAACTATTTAATCTAAGAAGACAATTAGTTATATTAGAAAATAACCAAATATCAAATAACATTCTTAATATCTAGGAATATCTTTGACAATATTCTCTCATAAGAAATTTTATTATATAAGAATATTTCTGACAATATCAAAGAATATGCTTCAACAATAGGCCCAAGCGGTGTTAATTAGATTGCATCTTGGGGTGATCACATTAACCATCTATCCCATTGTCAATAACATACTCTGACGTATTTAAATTGGAAGTAATTTGAAATTACAAGGGTGTCATCGTGATTGTCAAAAACTTGAAGGGTATTATAAGAATTAAATTATTCTTGCCAAATTGAAGCTTTGACATGGCACAAACTTAGGACCCGTTAGCAACGACTAGGACCAACACAGATACCTCTCTTGAGCGGGAACTCTATAGTTCACACGTGTCCGACCCCAGAATGTTTGATTTGTGCATCAGCCGCCTCCAAAATCGCATCGGTCCCACCAGATCATTGTGCATTAGAACCGTATATTCATCTTCGAATAGATCTTCTTAGGAGGGGTAAGCCTGTCACCATGACTCAACAAAAGGAACGAACTGAATATGAGCCTCTTTTGATGTGGATTGGTTTAAAGTTAAATTACGAACTCAACAGGGTTTCTAATTTCTAACCACCTAGAGGAAAAAACCCCTCGATAGTAAGCCATTATAGGAGCTACCACCTTAGGGGTCCTCGTTAGTAATGACTCTATGGTCTAACAAAAGATGCATCGATCCATTAATACATACCAATCGCAAAGAAAGATGTATCCTCCCCATTTAAACACAGTCTAATTGCCTTGACATCAAGTGCGGTAATCTAATGACGAATACACCACTTGCTTTTTATGCAATTGTGGCACCCCTCGACGACCCCTGATCCGATTGGGGTCGCCACAGTTCGCTTACCTTTCACTTTCCCTAATAACATGATACTCTGATACCATTTCAATTGCAGCGGGTCCATACAACCTAGGGGTTTACATCTTTTAGATCGGTCCCTTGCGCAATTCATGTAACGGAAGCATATTCAACAACTCCCTTCCTTATATTCAGAAAATGATGCACACACACTAAACATTTATAGGTAAAAGCCGAACACTTTTATTTACTTAAACCAGATGGACATCATTCATCGGAACATCAAAATGCCATGGTTTTATATACTTGGCTATACTTCAAAAGATGACCAACATCTCATCCAACAGTCTTATACTTAAAGTCCATCGATCAATATCGGCGTCCAAAAGTTCCTTCCTTTGCTATCCTCCTCCCTGCAGCCATATCCAATCACTTGATCCATCTACCGGTGGCAGTGGCAGCAGAGATATCTTATCTAGTCTGAAATGTTATCCCTAAAAGGGGTGAGTACAACCACTCAGCAGTAAAGATCCACCAAACTACTCATTGTGTCACACAGAATACTCAAGGCATCATAACAAAGCACGTATCATTCATGCATTCAAGCATAACTTACCTTGCAACCATGCATATGTCATGAGGCAAAATGGCTGAGTTTTGAGGGGTGAAACCCTCCCTCTACGAAAATGTTAAATCTAAAGCTGTTTTGTTGACCTCTTAGTGGTATGCACTCATCATCAAGCATTCATGCATATCCATGCCATATGTGCATATACCACCATGTAGTCATGCATATCTCACCATGCCATTGTGCATATACCACCATGATTCATATCATCCATGCTATCAAGCATACATCACCATAAGATTCATTCATGCCTTCATAATCGCATTTTCAATATCAAATAGCACTAATTTACTTTCATAAGCAGATCGCGCATCATGCCATATACATATACCCATGCACGTGATTCATTTTCAATTCTTATCTTTTACAAGGATCTCATCAGTTTTTCTTTCTAAGGACCAATGTTTGCATCCCACAATTTATCGCTCGCACCCAACCTGGCATCGCGAGGAACCTCCGAGCATGTATTCAAAATACTACCGGGCATCCGGTACCCCCACATTCCGGACATCTCACATACCAACTAGCATCACGAGGAATCTCCCCCGGGCACACACCTCCAGGGCTTCCGGAATTACGTACCGCCATACCTCTAGGCATTCCCCCTAGAATTATGTACCGTATACCATCGGGCATCTCAAAACTCCCGAGGACCCTCCGAAATTACGCCACTAGGCCACCGAGCATTCGGCCCCCCACATTCCGGGCATCCCCACACTCCCAGGGCATCGTCGGCTCACACCTCCGACGGTATCCTCATTTATCACAATTCGTGTTCACAATTGTGTCTCAATATTAACATGGCACATGATGTGATGGCAACAAAATCAATTTCAGCTTCTGATTTTATACGTAATGCCATATATCATCACATATGCAGCAAGATCAATTACTATTATTTTAGAAAACAGAAAGCATTCTTTTTTAATTTACATTTCCTAAAATTTAGTAATTATCTCTAATAATTTCTAAGAATTTAGTACATCATAGACAAACTCTAAGGGCATTCATCTCATGAAGAACACAGCACCACCAGAATTTCATACAAAACAGGATAGTCCATGCATCACAGCTTTTGAATTTGCACAATCCAGCTAGCACGGTTTTAGAAAACATTTTCATTAAATACCCAAATGACATTCAAAAATTATGAAATTCGAAAATGTGATATTCAAGACATAAATTCAGATACTTCATGAAGAACACTACACCAAAAGATCCCTATATAGTTCAATACAGACCACGAATCACAGCACTACTAATTTTGTCCGTTCCACTTGCACAGTTTTTGAAACATTTTTTTTTAAATAGGCAAATGAACTTCAAAAATTACGGAATTTGAATATGTTGTAGGAAAGACATAAATAAAGGTATTTCATGCAGAACACTTTTCCAAAAGAATCTCATAAAAAACGGTGTAGACCACGCATTGCAACATTACCAAGTCCGAACACATCAGATCGCATAATTTTAAAAACATTTTCGATTAAATACCCAAATGACATTTAAAAATTATGAAATTCGACTATGTGATATAAAACACCATAAGGTAAATACTTCATGAAGCATAGAAGTCAGATTCGTCCTAGGAAATTAAATATAGGCGGTTAAAACTTCTGTTCCTAATACCGAAATTTCCAGATCTAACCATCTCCAAAAAACCACGACTTCACCTACCTAATCTTGTTTGTTTTCTCTAAATTTTTTATATGTTCTACCTTAAGAAGTAAACTACAACTTTCATTAAGAGATCCAAATTCGAAGGAAACACAAATTCGAAGGAAACACAGCAAGACAAGGCGGGACTAGGCAGGCTCGACGGCGTCTCCTCTTCCTCTCTTCCTCTCTTTCTCTCTACCTCCCTTTCTCTCTTCTTTCTTTGGATGGTACTCTCTCTCTCTTCTCTCTCTTCTGGTCGAAATCCCCCTCCCCATTTTCCTTTTAGTTGAATTAAAACCCTTGCATGCTTTACTTCTTGCATGGAGGGACACTTGGCTACAAAAGGGGCAATACTTGGCAGGCTTTTCTTGCCACCTGGCATTTTTGCCATACACATGATGGGCCTTCATTTGGCTGGGCTTGGGCCAGCCATTGGTCGACCACTTCATGGGCTCCTTGGGCCGAGCCTCTTGGCCCACTTTAGGCCAACACTGTTGGACCTAAAGTCCAAGCTTAAATGGCCCATTTTTTTTTTTTTGATAATCCATCTTAATCCCACTTATACAAGGTACCAAATTACAAATTTAAATGGCCATAATACTTTGTAACATAGTTTAATAAAATCCAACTTATAAAATTCATGGCCAAAAACATAATTTCCTCATCAAATAAAATCATTGGTCTCACATGGACATGGGACGCGTTTCCAACAAAATAATTATCCATTTATATAAATACCAGATCATTCTTATTCACTTGCCCATAAATCTTGAAATCATAAATCAATAAACTTCTACTTATAAAACACATGGCCATGAGTTATTTTTGGGATGCCACAGCAATAACGAATTTGCACTTGTCATTAGTGAATGTTTGGCTTATCTGTGCCTTAGACAATTTATGACAGGATGTGGAGAGACTTCTAGTTTCGAGTATGTCAGAGAGGCTACATTAAAGACATTGTCAACCACAGTCCTTTAATTACTAAATAGATATAAACAATTATGAGTCAAGTTGAACACTTCATAATGTGTGTGAGAACGTCGAAAGGAATAGTTATGTTGGTAGCCTTTCTTTATCATTTTACTTTGAAAAAAAAAAAAACAAAAAGACAAATAAATAATCTTGTATATTTAAGATGGTATGGATCGCATCAATGTTAATATGTACTAACAAAGTGCGAACAGATGAAATCAAGTCAACGACAAAGTTTTAAAAAAAAAAAAGTGCAATGATAAAATTCCATAAGCCTAAAACTCGGAATAGAAGGTCCAGGGATTTCGAACTTTTCCACTAGTCCATACAGCTCTAGGCTCCAACGGCTGTTTCTTACATGCCACGATAGTATTAAGCATGATCGCATGATGTCATGTGGACCTCCTCATGAAGCATTTGACTTCTCTCCCTTTGCTCCTTCTCAGCAAGAACTAAAGTCTCATGCTCCATTCTGGCTTCAAAATGATCCCTTTAGCCAGTTTTAAGATCTTCCAGCGCCCTTCTTATGTAATCATCCGTCTCCATCCTGACCCTCTGTAATTTTTCCTCCACGCTATGTTTGAGTTTTTCAAATTCTTCTTTTTGTCGCTCTGCATCCATCCTTTCTTTCTCAATCTGAGTCCTTTTCTCATCAAGCTCATCCCACTCCTTCTCAAAAGCTTCCTTTAGCTGCTTCAAGTCCTCAGCTTCCTTCAAATGGAGCTCCTTTTGAAGCCTGGACTTCTCTTTTTCTTCCTTCAATTCAGATTGCAAACGCACAAATTCTAACCTTTCTTCTTCCCTCACTTTCAGTCGATCCTGCTTCATGTCGATCTTCACCAGCTGCTTTTCAATTTTTGCTCTTTCCTTCTCAAGCAGCCCTAAATCTGCGCAACTGATCTTTCTCAAAAGCGAATTTCAACTTCTGAGTCTCCAATTTCTCTTTCTCAGACTTGAGATATCTCCCGTTCTATAAGATCTTTCAGAAGGTAATGCTCTTTCTCCTCGAGCTTTTAAGTTTTCTTCTCCAGTGGTTGTTCTCCTTTCACCAGTTTATCCTCTTTGTGCTTAATTTCAGCTTCTTTATTCCGCTCATATCTTTCTCTTATTAAGTACTCGTCAAATTTTTTCCTGTGATTTGATTAAGTAGTAGAACACCCTTGAAAATCGGACAAAAAACAGGACAGAGTCATGACGGGAACTTGGTTAACTAGAATGTGCCGAATCTTGTTTGGCTTGCTCAAATCGAAGAAACAAATTCAAGAAAGAAAATTTCTTTGCGGTTTAACTGACCGAATTCTGTGAACTTCTCATTTTAACGTGTTTCATTAATAACCCATTAATTTTCCTATCATCTAGGCCTAGCATATTAATTAAGGACTAGATATATGAAAATTGTATTGTACATCAAGAACATCAATAACTATCTACCGAAGTTAATTCCAAGGCCTCACCTAGCGGCATGGGAATGCGGAAGCGGGTAATACCCGGCAGAACGACTGAGGTCCTGAATGGAAGCCCCGGAATTGTCAAGAAGTGGGAGCTCAAATCACCCCCGACGATCTTCCCAACAGAAGCCAAAGAAGAAGAATCGTTATCTCCAGTTTTAATATTGACAGCTTGTGTCTTTGGTGATAAGTTAGCGAATAAAAGATGATGTCCTTGATGGCTCGCCCGCTATCCGCCACCCGCCCGCCGGCTATCCACCCGCTAGCTATCGCCGTCCACTAGCGCCTGGAAGGGAAAAGTTTTGTATCGTTATCAAACATATATTTTTGTTCAGAAACTCATCTAGGAATTGAAATTTTAAAAAGGAAAATAAAAATTATTTTTGTTCCAAAAATCAATTTTTTGTCAAAATGATTATCATTTGCTCCCTTATAAGATACATGCTTCCATTTTGATGCCTTTCTTGTATCTTCTTTATAAAGATAATGACGATTCACATCTAACTTATGCCTTAACCAGAGTTCTAGTTTGATTTTCAAACTTTTCTTGCTCCATTAACATAGACATCCCACAACTAATGGAAAAAGTATCAAAAAAGTCATAAACCTATTGCATTAGTATCAATTCATTTCTAAACATTTTCAATTTGACCAATTTGGTCCTAAAACTTTTTGCATTGGTATTAATTCAGTCAATCTCGCCAATGTAGGTCGTAAATCATTGAAATAGACGCCAACCATCCTGTATGGCGCAATCAGCACTAATGTGGATATTTTAAATTTTTATTATTATTTAAAAAATAATTTTCTTTTTTTTTTTTTCTTATTCTTTTTCTTTGGACTATGGCCAGTACCAACCATGACTGGTGACCGGCCACAGGCAAGGGTTGCCCTCACCAAATCTAGCAAAGAGTCGACCTTCACTAGATAATGGAAGGGCTTGACGCTCGCCACCTAGGCTCCCTCGCCGAGTTTGGCGAGGGTCATGCCCTCACCCATGGCCGGTATGTACCACAATCCAAAGAAAAAAAATTAGGATAAAAAAAAAAGAAAAAGGAAAAATAAGAAAAGAGGAACAAATTTAAAAATAAAATAGAAATCAAAAAATTATTTAAAAATATCACGTCAACACCGGTCTTGCCACATAGGACGGTCGGCGTCCACATTAGCGATTTCCTGCCTAAGTTGGTACCAATTAGGATTAAAATTGTTCAATTGAAAAGTTTAGGTTTGATATGGTACCAATACAATAGATTTAATACATTTTTTTGCACTTTTCACACCTAACATATGCATTAACCAATGTTCCAGTTCCACTTTCAACCTTTTCTTGCTCCATTAACATAGACATCCCACGACCGACTGATGAGGCAGCTTTCATGTACTAATACAAGCCTATTTTCCATACCATCATGTCCCCTCTTACAAAGAAGCAAAGGTTTGGGCACCGCACAACGAGATCCCTTTTGATTCTCATCAGGATTATCGCGAAAACCTCGACAACCATCATCCAAACTCGAAATCTTTCTTACCTGGTTTTGGAACGCTAGAGGTTTCTTTTCTAATTAAAACATTTTTTATTTTTATTTTTTTGTGCAAGAAACGTTTCTACATGCATAGCTCCCTCAGGCACGATATTACCTTCGCACTCTTTAGTTTTATGCCCATTACAAACACACTGGAAGCCTATGAAGTGCAGGCCTTCATACTTAATCCTGCATCTTCGACCACTAATGATGATCATGGGCGTAAGGGGTTAGAGAGAACAACTTGAACACATTTTCTCGCACGCTTCCTCTTTCAGCGGCTAAGTGTTGTGGCGTCCGCCTCCTAGGGAACGCCAACCTAATTGCCTAGCCTGATTAAAAATTCCTCATCGACATACTCCATCGATAGGTGGGGAACACGAACCCAAGCATCCACTCTGTTTATAGTAGCCACATCTGGATCAAAAATTGGGAATCCAAGAAAATCATCCAAGAATCATTTGCTCAAAACAAAGTCTGCAGAATCCTCTTCAATTTCCATCGGAATTTCAGGGCTATTACCCAAGTGGATTTCACGATATGAGGGACAATGCCTTTATTTTATTTTTCCAATCAAGTTGATCTTCCTCTTGCTGTGAAAGATAAGGGGAACAGCGAGCGGGCGAGGGAAAATTGGCCATGGCAAGAGGCCAAGCATTGAGCTTTTATGCCCTAGCAGATCTTTCTAGTCCCTTCGCGAAGATTAACTATTCTCCTCATCAAGGTCGTTTTTGTGCTGAATGAGCCTTTCTTCTTCAATTTTTAGAAAATCTATCTTGGACGCTAGCTCCCTATTGGACGCATTGGACCTTATATGGCCGAAATTCCCTTTGCATGCGTAAACATTAAAAAAAAAAAAAAAAAAAAGGTGGGGTGGGGGGGAAAGTGTTAAAAAAGTTATAAACATTTACTATTTGTGCCAATTTAGTCCTAAACATTTTTTTTGTCAATTTAGTCTTAAATATTTTTACGTTGTGCTAATTTTGGCCGGATTTTGCTGACTGAATGTCGGCTGGCTGGCATGGCCTCATTAACACCGACGTAAACAACTTTTTAATAATATTTTTAATTTTTTTCTTTTTCTTTTTTTCCTTCTCATCCTCCTTCCTCTAGCCAGTCGCCAGACCTCGGCGACCAAAAGGTTTAAGACTAAATTGGCACCAAAAAAAAGTTTAGAACTTTTTTAGCACTTCTCCCTCAAACAAATTAAAAATCTAGGAACAACATTGTAAATTAAATTAAAGTTTAGAGACTATATTAGACAAATAAGATATTCAGGAACACATTACACATTCAACTAAAATTTAGGGACTCTTCATGTCATTTCTAGTACATATATCCATAAGGACAATAAAATATTGCGAGAAAATTCTTGTAAGCAATTTATCCTAATGATTATATTGGAGATAAAGGCTATATAATATCCATTTTATCAAAATATTTATGGTGCATGTCGTCATGACAGGCTACATATTAGATTCGATGATCGTGAAATGATTCAACCTTTTCTACACCGTTTTCCTATAAACATTCATCAACAAGCGCCGCTACTCGCGATAGCAGAGATACTGCAGTTATGAACTAGAATCGCCATCATTGTAGATAAAAAAAAAACCCTCGAGTTCGCCATACAGTGGCAAACCAATCAGGCTTAACAATGATGAATCCAAGAGGTAACTACATTTTCAGAATGTCTGCAATTCAAAGAACATGACCATCTGTATATAATTCCGCATTGGTCAACAAAAGAAGATTAAACTTCCAAGCCAACGCTCCATCACGAGTTCAGCAGAGGCTGTGCGATACTCTTCATGTATGGAATTCAACGCAATGCCGGCGAGTGTTGCAGAAGAGACGTGCTTTAAATTTACGTACTCTACAGTGTGGCTGACAGATTGTTGCGGGCAGTTTTCATAACATCCAACTTCCATGTGTTTGAGAAGTACTCGTAGAAGTTTCTGTCAAAATTGAAAAGGTATCTACATAGAGCCCCAAATAAGAGATAAGAGGGTCAGCCCGAGATTTGTCGATCACAAACCTCAACTCCTGCGTTTCAAGCATAGGAAATTGCAGGAGCCTCTGGTATCCCACCGTGGTGCCGTTGATCACTTGTCTCCACTCTCCTCCGTCGTTCAGGGTCTCAAGATGGAACTCTATAACCCGCTGGCCCAATTGGATTGGCTCTTGCACTTGCAGAACATTGAACTTCACCTTCTCCTGAAACCTTAGATATAATGTCCAATCTGACCAATTCTCCTCAGGTGCCCAATAGCTGTAGATACCCTCTTTGAGGACATTCTCTGCGCTAAAATGGGAATTGTTCATCATCCCTCCTCGGGTACTGCTGGCACTGAGAAGAGCACCCTTGGCTAGATTTTCATCAAATATCGACCTCCGAAGCTCATTAAATTCTTGAAGCACTTGTACGTCTTCTTCGGATATGAGACCCGAGGAGTTTGGAGGTACATTTAGTAACAAGAGACAGTTTCTTCCAACGGATTTGTAATAGATGTCAAGAAGGGTTCTCGCAGACTTAGGAACTTGTGATGCATGCCAAAACCAACCGGGTCTGATGGAGACATCACACTCAGCTGGCACCCAGTCATGCCCGACGGGGTCTCCACTCCTCGAGTATCTGATTTATGTAATTAGCAATTCAGCAACAAGAAGTTAGAAATTTTCAATGGCTTTTGTAGAAGGAAAGCAATGAACGGCAAGAACGGCAGACCTAATTGGATGAAGACATCTCTCTCCTGTCCACAACAATCTAACCACCACTTAAGAAACAGAAATTAGGTGTCGAGGAACTATCTTCCATGATGTGAAGCCACTTGGTAAAGACAACCTCAAAATCATGCCCGTTTGGTTCAACTTTGGGGAAATGCAAATACCTTTGAGATAAAGAGATTTTCCGAAATGCTACACCGTTTAGTAAATTACAATCTCAAGTAGCTTTGAAAAATAATTTTAGCAAAAACACCGTTTGGCAAAACTTGCATTTCTAATTAGCTTTTGCTATTTATTTTTTTTAAAGTCTGAAAATAAAATCCGGTGGCCGTGGCGTCGGACCCCAGATCTGGCGGCCTGAGGTCGCTGAGGCCAAATTTGGCTTTCGGACCACCAGATCTGGCCTCCCGACGACTAGATCTGGCCACCGGACCGCCAGATCTGGCCTCCCGATGGCCAGATCTGGCGGCTGAGGGCGTGACCTCAGGCGGCGTCGCCTGGTCGCACGACCCAGGCGGCGCCACCTGGGTCGCGGGTCGCGATGCCGCCTAGGTCGTGGTCGTGCCACCTGGGTGGTGGTCACGGGACGCGCAACCCCCACGCGGTGGTGGTGGTTCTTGGGAGAAGTCGAACTCGAGGCGGCGGGGAAGAAGATGAGCCGAATGGAGAAGAAGATGAACAGTAATGACGATGAACAGTGATTTTTGCATTTCTGGAATGCCGAATGCCCAATGCCGCCCCTCTCTAGCTTTCAGCATTTAGCTTTCTGAATGCTCATATTTGGGCAAAAGGGCTTTCAAATATTTCGCCAAACACTCCAAATTTCCCTCAAGGGGCTTTGGGCCCCCAAAGCCCCTTGGGAATGCCCAACCAAACACCCCCTAAAGACTCTAGCAATTTGTCTGAAAAGAAATGGCCTAGCTCTTTTTCTCTCTTTAAATAGCTAGAAATGATCTTTTATCCAACAATTGACAAATTCAATCTACTCTTTGCTATACTATCTTAAACTGGTGAAATTGAGAAGGCATTTGAACAGACGAAATTCTCTCACATGAGCTAAAGATATCTTCTTTGAGGAAAGAACTGATTCACTGGTCATTTGACCTTCCTTCTTGCCTTCTAAAACGGATAATAGCAAGCATGCTGAATTAGTAACCTAAAATGGAAGCATCACTCTATTCCTTTTCTCTAAATAGTACCCCATCAAACTGAGATATAGAACAGAAGCTAGAAATGGAACTCACCGAGGATCAGTTCCACCAATCTTGGCGCTACTCCTATTGAATGTAGACCAGCAAGTCGACCCGGCTATGCCAGCCTCGTTTCCAATCCACCTGGTATCAGGACCAGCATCAGAAAAAATGACGGCCCTCGGTTGGAGCTGGCGGATTAGACTAAACCAACTCTCAAAGTAATAGTCCATGTCCTTCTCTCCCTCTCCTTTGGCACCATCTAACCACACCTCCTTTATCTCCCCATATCTGCACAATTTCACAGCACGTCAACCTCAAAGCTTCTCTGGATGTAACAACGACCTCTCAATAATGAGATAATCAGACCAAAACAAGACTTTCCAGTAAAAAAATCTGCAAGCTAATCCAGCTTCAAGCACTTTCCCAAGAGTCAAGTGTCTTAACACAAATAAGCACAAAGCTACAAAATGTAAAGAACGCAATAACATTGCATTTACTAAGATTACAACATCAAGTGTATATAATTCTTTAGAAGGACTCAATTCTAAATTTGAATGTAATACTAATCTGAGAGGGGCATTCAAATCAACAAAAAAACAATCGATTTACGAAAAGGACTATCCCCACTGGCAAATGAACAACCGGAACTAGACCAAAAAACTACCCAGAGCACAAATATGAGCAAATTCAGGCAAAACGAACGGTAATTTCAAGTTCTTTTCACCTGGTGAGCAGCTCGGTCATCTGTCCCATGAAGAATTCATTGTACTCCACCGTCCGTCCATACGACGGCTCGTGCCGATCCCACGGCGAGAGGTACAGCCCCAACCCGATGCCGGCGTCCCTCGCAGCGTTTGAGAGTTCCGCGACCACGTCGCCGCGGCCGCCTCGCCACGGGCTCGACTGCACGGAGTAGTCCGTGTACTCGCTCGGCCACAGGCAGAAGCCATCGTGGTGCTTGGCGGTGAGGATCACGCGCGAGAACCCGGCCTGCTTCGCGACGCCGACCCATTGGGCGGCGTCGAGGCGCGTGGGGTGGAAGACGGAGGGGTCCGCGCGGCCGTCGCCCCACTCGGAGTCGGTGAAGGTGTTGGGTCCGAAGTGCAGGAAGAGGGCCATGGAGTCGGACTGCCATTCGAGCTGCCGCGAGGTGGGTATGGGCAGAACCGGGAGTGGCGGAGGTTTCTGTGGCGAGTCAGTGGATCGGACGAGGCAATCGCTGACAGAAGAGAAGAAAGGAGACAAATTGATAGTGCGAAGAGGCTCAAGAATGCGTTTGGAGAAATGGGTTATACCTTGAGGTCATCGTCTTCTTCTTCGTCGTTCGCCGATGTGGTCGCCACAGAGAGAGAGAGAGAGATCAGAGGAGGCAGTCAGTCAAGGCGAGTTGGGTGTTGACCCCACCCGACCCCCATCGAAGAGACCGATTGGTGCATGGTTCCGGCGAAGTCAAAAGCCGATCAACACGTTGGACAGCAATCTCGTTTCGTATTTGATCGGTCGGTGAAACTCAAGACATCGTAGATTCACAGCAGAGGACTGTATCGTAGAGGCCTCTCTTCAATAGCCCGAGCAAGGATCGATCGCTGGGACGACAGATTCACTGTCGAATCCTTTCTATAACTAATGCAATGAACCATCGAGATGTGTTATTTTGTGATCAAATTCAACTACTGAAAAACAAGAGTGGCATAAGCACAGCAAACTTTTAACTCCATCAAAATTAGATGATTCTTTTAGTCAAAATAATATTATTTTTATTTTACTGGACATGTCATTATTTACTTTTTCAACGTCTATATAAGCAGATCTTTAATTGTTCTTATTGATAGCTATGTATAAATTTGAGATTTTTTATATCTTAGAAAAATTTTAGGGTAAATATATTATAATTGATATAATTTAGAAATTTTGGTGGCCTTTGCCCCACGTATACATGGCAAGAAAGAAAAAAGATGTGGTGAAGAAAGAGCAGTTGGGGTTACTCAAAAGAGAACCTTGACCCCTAATGTTAACATGGGGTCACATTAAGATCATCCTCTTCCATATAGTAAAGATATAGAAATATGATGACAACTTCAGTCATCCATCTTGTGCATGTAGAACTCGGTATATTCCACTATCCGTCCAATATGTTGCGCCAATACCACAATGAGATACATAAAGGCACGAACGCACATCCTTGCGGCTTCCATGCAATGGACTATACCACATCAAGCAGCCCAAATACGACATAAAAATGAAGATTGTTTCATTCATATCGATAAACTTGCAGCCCAAATACGACATAAAAATGAAGATTGTTTCATTCATATCGATAAACTTGCGCTCAATAATTAGTGTCAATTAAGTAATTAGATTAGAGAAAATTTAAGTAATTAGATAAATTTCTATGATGCTTATTCAACAGCTCTCTTTTGCTCAACATCATATTGAATGAATTCATTTTTCTTTTTTTTTGCCATTTCCAAAGAAATAAAAAGAGTAATTGTCTAAGCTCACGTCCAACTATTGACACCATGAAGGGGGTGAATGTCAACATCTGAAGGATGAAATGAAAGGGAAAAATTGAAGTTTCACGACAAGCAAAACGATCATGTTTTATAAAATTGGTCTTGGATGATGATAACTGAAATAACATAGGAAGGCATAAGATATTCTCATAATTCCAATTGATTGTCTTAGGTATTTGGATAAAACTCTTGGAAATGATTTATTTAAGTGATGTGACGGATTTTATTTAGTTATTGGATACACTGATTCAATTATAGTTGGTCACACTTTGTAAAATAGTTTGGAATGCCAATATTAGTGTACTAGGCAACATTAAGATCACAAACAAGTTTCTCGAAGGTATTCATGGCTGGAAGTGGCAAACCCAACACCCCCGCAACGCCCTTTTCTCTCCCATCCTTCATAAACAAGCAGGTTTCTCTTGGTGGTTCACCGGCCCCAAACGTTGGCTCTCCCCACCCAAAGTTTGTGGAGCCATACTCGAGCCTTGTCCATGAACTTAATAATAGTCTGGCCACAGGGAGTCGCTCAAAAGGATTAATGTCATAATAGTCGATTCTCGACTGTACGTAATTGTTGGTCACACTCTCGATTGTCTTCTTTTATTCTTGTCACAGGAGAAGTGCTAAAAAAAGTCCTAAGTTTTTTGTATTTGTGCCAATTTAGTCCTAAATATTTTTTTGTGTTAATTTAATCTTAAACATTTTTACGTTGTATCAATTTAGTCATTTCCAGCCAATTTTGGCTTGATTTTACTAACTAAATGCCAACCGGCTAACACAACCTCATCGGCGCTAACATGGAAAACTTTAATAATATTTTAATTTTTTTGAATTTTTTTCTTTTTTTTCTTTTTTCTTTTCTTCTCCTCCTCCTTCCTCCAACGACCAGGCCGGAGGCGACAGCCGACGAGGTCAACCTCGCTAGCCACCTCACCGGTGGCCACAAGGGCGACCTCATCTTTGGGCAATAAGGCTTGACCCTTACTAGATTCAGCAAGGGCCAGCCTCACCCGCCCAGGCCGAGCGGGCCGCCCTTGAGGCCTAGGGGGCAAGGGTGAGCCCCGCCAACCCGGCCCAAGGCCGCCCTCGTGACTTCGAGCTGGCCTCACATCGAGCTAGGCGGGCTTGCCCTCACCAACCATGAGCGAGGCTCAACCCTCATCAGATCCGGCAAGGGTGAGCCTCGCCACCCATGCCTCGAGGGCGGCCTGGGCCGGATCGGTGAGGGTCGAGCCTTGCCACCTAACCCGAGGTCGACCTCGACCTAGCCGGCCATCGCCTCTAGCCGGTCACCGACTCGACGACCAAGCGGAGGAAGGAGGAGGAGAAGGAAAAATAAAATGAAAAAATTCAAAAATATTAAAATATTATTAAAAGTTGTCTATGTCAGCACCGATGAGACCACGTCAGTCAGTTGGGGTCTAGTTAGCAAAATCCGGTCAAAATTGACCGAAAATGACTAAATTGGCACAACGTAAAAAGGTTTAGGACTAAAATTGGCACCAAAAAATGATTTATGACTAAATTGACACAAATACAAAAGATTTAGAACTTTTTTAACACTTTTCCCTCAAAAGAGCTTACTTGATTGATGAATCTTGAGTTGAGTTTATAAGTTGATTGTTTCCGATGGAATTTGATCCTCCCGCATCAGCTGGGATATGATATCATTATGATCCCAGTACATCATGAAATTGAAAAGGCAATTTTCCCTAGTTTTTGCTTGGATTTTATCATGGATTATTTCGCTTTAAATGAAAAGTATCCCATTTACCAAAAGGCAAAAAGAAAGAACCATGTCTATCAAATTGTAGATGTATTAAACAATCAAATAGAGACATGTTGATTTCTCCTTTGTTTCACATAATCCCTAATAATTAGTTTCATTAGGCCATCTATACATTTGACATTTAAAGATACTTTCTCAATTTCTACTAGATTAAAATTTGTCAAAAGAAGAACTCTCTAATTGCAACCAAAAAGAGGAAAACATAAATAATATGAAGCCATCTATGTATAGCACGATTCTTGAATTTTCATGTCTGATGCAGTATTTAGGGTTATATGAGCATGCTTTGCCATGTTATTTATTTGGATGATTCTAGGATGATAAATTAGTGGATGCTTATAGTTCCAAAAAGTTCAATCATTCGGGATCTCGCTGAATAAATAGTAATATTCGTGGAAATGGAATTTGAGGGAAGTTGAAGCAAGTTTTTCATGCTTGTGATATCGATTGCCTGGAATTAAAAAAAAGGTCTCAAAGAATACGGTATCCATTTACTAAAAAGGGGGAAAATGATAAAGTAATCTTGAAACAATTGATTTCAGTAACGTTAATTAGAATTTTGCGAAAAAGGTTTACCTTTCATCTTTATACATTCGCAATTTTTTAATCAAATCACTAAACTTTTAATTTTTCTAATCAAATTCCTTCATCGACGCATTCATCCAACGTAGTTGTGGGGCAATATCCTAATGTGACATGGATAAAACTTTCCCAACACGAACATGCACGTGGGCATCCTCATAGGTGAAATTTTATCCACGGTAAACTTAGATGTTGCATATATTCGTTGGATTTAATGTTGGAATATGGTAAATGTATAAAATATGATTAGGCAAATTAAAATTATAAAGACTTGATGAGAAAATATTATGGAAGAATATGGACGAAAAGTAGGAACTTTCAGATTTTATATTATGTTTTTGGAGTTTGGGACAAGTCAAGTCAAGCACTTCCGTAGATATATTAAAAGAGCAAAAAAAAGGGAGGAAAAAGAGGAAAAGGCCAAAAAAATAAAAATAAAAATTCCTCCCGACCAGCTCAGAACTAGATGAATATGCCTCGAATGATTGGCGTAATTGTGATCGATTACTTCTATGTTTTCCCGTCTTTAAAGGGAGGATCTGCAAGTTCTGTTTTGTAACAGATGCGTACTTTGGACACTCTTCGCAAGAGAATAAAGAACGTTTTGGAATCTCACAATTTTCTGACCAAGAAACCTGAGGAGATTGGTGCTGGAGACCAGGGTCACATGTTCGGTTACGCTACGGATGGAAACTTCCGAGCTTATGCATTGATTCACGTACACTCTAAACCACCAAACTCGTAGCCAAGCTGACTGAAGTGAGGATGAACAAGACATGCCCGTGGTCCCTCTAAGGGTCCATACAGTCCTAATCTCGACTCAGCGTGACAATACCATTGCCAGTGAGCAGATTGCGAAAGATTTGAAAGACCATGATGATGAGGGCCTCACCAGGAGGGAGATAATTATCGACTCATACGGTGGTTGGGTTGTCCATGGTGGTGGTGCTTTTTCAGGTGAGGACCAGACCAAAGTTGACCGTAGCGGCGCCTACATTGTTAGGCAAGCTGCAAAGGGCGTGGTGGCTTCCGGGCTCGCTCGATGCTGCATTTTGCAGGTTTCGTATGCCACTGCTGTTCCCGAGCCCTCATCTCTGTCTGTGTACACTTAATTAAACTAGGAAGATTCCAGACAAGAATACTCTGGCATTGATCAGGGAGAATTTTTATTTCAGGCCAAGAGTGATCTCTATCAATATTGATCTGATGAGAGGATGCAACTTCATGTATCAGGAAACAGCAGCATATGGGCATCTCGGACGTGATGACCCAGGTATCACCTGGGAGAGAGTGAAGCTTCTCAAACCTCACAAAGCATAGATCTTTGCCTTCCTCTGGTCACACTAATATTCCAAAACGATTTCTGATTTTGTGTTTATGTTCTATTTGTGGTACTTGGTAGCAGATTCTCAAATAGTTTTTCACCGACTTTGGTGAGATTAATGAAAGACAAGAGAGGGAATCCTGAATTGTGTTTATGTTCTATTTGATAATGATGTTTGCCTCATACAATCAACTCTTCTGAAGCTGGATAAGGCATGTCATGAGCCACACCAAGAATCATGCATTCAAGTTATGCAGTGCTAATTGATCATGTTTGGAACTAGGAGAAGTTTCCGTCGATTTGATGAATTTTGAAATGTAACATACAAATGAACTGTCTGTAAATCTGTAGCATTGAATTAACTTAAAAATCAACTGTCTTCTATTGTTTGCCTATCGTTTCTTTTTTCTTGAACTTTTCTTGTATCTTGTATTTTGGGGATGTACATAGTTCATGTCCAATGTATATGAACAAGATATAAATGTCAGGTACTGTCCGCACACTCCATTCATGATGGAGCAATCTCACTATCTGCACCAGCCATGGCAACTTTACCCGCCATCCAGCTTTTTAGCATCTGTAGCGAAGCTTTTGGCTGATCCATCGGAACCATGTGCCCCGCATTATGAACCTGCATTTCATCACACGGCCAGAATTGAAATTATAATTTGCCTCTCATCTTTGGAGTGCGTTGTGTAAGTGCGCTCACACACTGCAGGTTCGCACGTGTGCCCTTCTGTTAGAGAGAGAGATAGAGAGAGAGAGAGAGAGACCTTCAAGAAAGTAAGTGGCCCATAGCTTTTCATCAATCCTGCCTCGGCACCATTGACGACAAACGGAACAGTGGCAGATGTTACAAACTGCTTTTGACCAGACCACCCCATGGCATGAACCCAGTTGGAGTTCCCTACTCAAATTAACATCAGGAAACACGTCATTTGCCAGGTAATGTTCCGTTCAATTCTGTCTAGAGTCTACCTACTTGAAAGATTGGGGTTGTTCTTACCAAGCCAATTACAGATGAGGTCATATTCACCGGCATAAATGAGCACCTTCAGTCCATCCTCAAGAAGCGCAGGGATGCCCGCTTCGAGATTCTTCATCCAATCTGTGAGCATGGCATCATACACAGTGCTGCTGCACGACACGAACTCTATACGCCCGACCCCTAAAGCATCTCTCACACTCTTCTGGTTGAGGAATGTCTCCAGATTTGAGAAGTCATAGCACAGGTTGCCCTCACAGCTCTTTCGAATATCATAGTACTGCAGGCCAATCATCAACATGTCAAATTCACGCTAATCAAATGTTATATTCAGAAAGCTTCTGTGAAGGAAAAAACTATCTGTCACTGTCGTACATTGATGTCCCCGGCAATGTCCATGATCTTATTGAAAATACTGGTGCAATCTTCATATGAATTCACACAAGCATTTCCGCCCTCAGCAGCTGCACATAATACGAAAGTATCGATAACAAAATCTCTGCTTTTAGAGAGAGAAAAGAGAGAGCTTCTCCGATGTTTATATGAAGCATAAACAGAGATTTAGGACCAAAAAAGATACCACACTGTTTAATCGCTTGTTTGCAGTCTGGGAGCATTGCGTTTATGTTGTCATGATCGGACTGTGTGATTAGCCTCATCTTTAGAGCATAATCCGTGTATGCTTCATACTGGATCTCAGGATTGGTTAGGCCATTGCCAATTGCAAACCCCTGTTCAAGATTCAGACGTTAACTAATGTCAAAAGAAAGAACCAAGTTAATATGTCATAGCAAAAAATTACCACACAAACATGAAGTACCTTCAGGTTTATCTGAATTCCATCCTTTGCCTTGTTCCCTTGGTGAACACGAGCAGCAAAAGCGGGAATGTAGTGCCCAGCGTACGATTCTCCGGTTATATAAAAATCGTTCTTGGCAAGTTGAGGATGTGCTGCAAAGAATGCCTGACCATCGTAGTGAAAGATTAGTCTATCAGACGCTTGAATTCTTATCTTGAAAAGTACCAAACTGAAAATTGGATACTCAAAAGTAGGCAATTTCATGTAATCAGGTGCTCAGGTTATGATCAATGAGTGCGTGTATACCTGCAAGAAGTCATACAGGTCATTGCTGACACCCTGCTCATCATGCCGAATGTCGCTATCAACAGAGGAGTAACTAAAACCAGTTCCAGTAGGCCGGTCAACGAAGATGAGATTTGACACCTATGGGGAAAAAACATTACAAATGCATCAAATGTAATGTTTACGGTCATCACACGCAACCATTAGCTCATCAAAACAAGCTTGGGAATTTGTTCACTGGCTGGCTATCGAAGGCGACAGCGATAGAAGAAACTGGCAATTGCTTTTCAAGAAAGAATACTCAAACCAACTCGACCAACATCATATGTCACTATGTCAAGGAAGAAAACAACAGAAAAGAGTTGGAGGACAACTGGGCGAACACGCTAAGGTTGAACTATTATACTATTATAAAAAGATGACAGAACAAAGGGTAAAATCCAAAGTTTGATGCAGATTTCTTTGGAACATTAATTACGATTGACAACGCTATGGTCCGTCGCTCACTCACCTTGTCCCAACCGTAATCATTCCACACAAGAGACAAGTTGTTGGCAATGTGAAAAGGGCCATTCTCGTAGAATAGTGCCAATTCACTGCTGCAGCCAGGCCCACCGGTCAGCCATATCACCACCGGATCGTCTGCGCTGCTCCGTGATTCGAAGAAGAAGTAGAACATCCTGAAAAACCAGACAAGAAAAAAGGAGGAAGAATTATGAACAGAACTTGATGAATCATAAGGTGCCGAATATGGTTTGGCTCGCATGAATCGAAGAAACGGATTATGAAGGGAAATTTCTTAGTGGGTTTCCAGAGTGAAGTCTGCAGACTTCTCTTTTTATGAGGTTTAACTGATAACCACCGTTAATTTTCCTATCATCTAGGCCTATCAAAATAAGTATAACAGGTCAATCTAAATGCTCCTAGAACATCACAATTAAGTACCAGATATAGGAAAATCTATTCTACATCGAGAACATCAAGAATTGGCTATCCTGGTGAACTCCAAGGCCTCACCTTGCTGCATGGGAGTGTGGAAGCCGGTAATACCCGGCGTGGTGACCCAGGTCCTGAATGGACGACCCGGAATTGCCGAGAAGCGGCAGCTTGAGGCGACTCTCAACGATCTTCCCACCGGAAGCCAAAGAAGCAGCAGAATCAACATCACCAGCTCCAATATTGACAGATTCTCTGGGGAACAAGTTGAACCCTCTAATGAGCTTCTCGGCTTGTGTCCTCGGCGATACGTCGGCAGCTAAGGACAATGTCTTTGACGGCGACGCGGTTGAGAAGGATGGAGTCGAGAAGAAAAGGAGGAGGGAGAAGAGAAAGGTGTGCTTTGGGAGAAAAGTTGATGCCATGGTTGAGGAGGAGGAGGATGATGATTGGTAATGGCCAATCGTGGGGGCTTTTATAGTGTATGAAGTCACGGACGTGCTCGATAAGGCTCCCGGAAAATGTGGCTTACGGAGAGAGAGAGAAAGAGAGAGAGAGAGAGAGAGAGAGGTATGTGTCTGCTTTTCATCATTGTTTGGTACGTTGTCTTTTGTGTTCTTGTTTCCCTGTATTTGGTGCTTTATTACGACAGATCGAACCGAGACAGAGGTGGTGGTTATGTCCTTTTTTGAGGTGAACTGCATTTGCACGATAAAGTATCTGCGTAAAGATCGGTGGGAATAGGCGATGACTGACGACTGTTCGCATCTTGCAGCTCTCCATGAAGTTGCGGTATGACATCGATTCGATCCCACCTCAACATGAAATTGAGAAAGGACCAATCTTCCTTTAGTTTTTGCCCGGTTCTTTTGCATGAATTGTCTCTCTTTAAGAGCAAAGTATCCATTCCGCCAAAACAAAACAGAAAGGAAAAAATGGAGAAAGAAAGTCCCGTGTCAATCGAGTTCGATATGTGTTGATCAATTAGAAAGAGACTTGTTTTCCGATTAGTCCTAAATTTAGAGTATGGATATCAATTCAATCCTACACTTTTCAATCTTTTCAATTGAATTCTAAAATTTTGCGCAAAGTTCCGATATAGTCCTTCTGACCATTTTTCACTAGAAATCACTTATGTTGTGATGTGCCACGTAGAATAGTAGGCGATGATTGGATTGCCACTAGCGAACATTGACCGGAAAAACTATATTAGAATTTCGCATCGAGGTTTAAGATTAAATTAGTAAAATTAAAAAATTTACGATTAAATTGATATTCGTAGAATGAGTCTGATAATTTTCTCCATATAATCTCCATTAATCAATTTTATACATTCGCCATTAAGATGCTTTCTAATATTTTTAAAATTAATCGATATTTTTATAAAGCCGTGTCGGTAAAGGACGATTCAATGAACTTTCATGCTAGATGCAATCATTAGGGTCACATGAACATGATCGGAATATGAATACTTTAGTTGCCATGTTATTAATTAGCATAATTCTAGGATCATAGTGCATGCATGTTTTTAAGAAAAGTTCAATCATTCGCTATCTTGCTAAATAAATATTAATATCCAATGAAATGAAATTAAGGGAAGTTGAAGCCGGTCATTTTCATGCATGTGGTATTGCTTACGTGGAAATATATATACGCGTGTGTGTGTATGTATGTAAAAGGTCTATGTAGCTCGCCAAAACCGAAAAAAAAAAAAATTAAAAAGGAATCTTGTGGACAATTGATATTTAGTATCATTGATTAAATTTTTTGGTGAAAAAAACTCCAATATATGTTTTTATACTTTCGCATTTTTCATAGACATCTCTGAATTTTTAGTTTATCTAATTAAAGTCTTTTTTTTTAAATTATCTAATTAAATCCCTCCTACATTAGATCTAGTTTTACGTTATCATTTAACGATGCTATAGTGTGACGTGAACAATTTTTTTTCAAACATGGACGTCCATTTGCTCATCCACAATAGCTTAACCTATTCATCCACGCAGGGGTCTTTACCGGCTTAATACTTTAGTAATGTTCGATGGTCGCGTCAGTTGAATTTAATTGAATTTTATATTGAATGGACTGAATCAAAAAGATCATGAAAATAGAAGGACGGAAAAAAAGAATTCCCAAAATTATTATGTTTTTTGAGTATGGAACAAGTCAAGTCAAGCACTTCCGGAGATCTATCAAAAAAGAGTAAGAAAAATGGACGAAAATAAGGGGAAAAGGAAAAGAAAAACAGGAAGAAAGGAGAAATTTCCTCCCGACCAACTCAGGAATAGTTAACGTAGGGGACGTACATGACTTGAACAATTCGCATGATGGATGCAACATTGCTTCTGTTCTTTCCCATCTTTAAAGGCACGATCTTCAAATTTTTTTTTTCTTTAACGGATGCATACCTCTACACTCCACGCAAAACTTTTTTTTTTCTCCCGAAGAATTACTATATCCATATTTTACGAGATTAATTAATTACAAAGATACATCGTTCAATGATGGACGGAACCGTATCTAGAAAATGGGGAAGAGAGAATACGCCCCGTGATTTTTCATCCATTCTAATTGTCCGCGTAATTCTTCGTCGGGATTGCGCATGTTTTTAAATATATTGGAGACAATTTTTCTGTGCTCTCATTTGAGAAAATATATGGATCCTGGCATTTAAAATAATTATTAATTCTTACTCGTTGGGTTGCTGTTCTTGGGATGAATAATTGCCGTGGAAGTCAACGCACTCCTGACACTTCGTGGATCTATGTGGAATGCTAAACATTTTAGGAACCTGCTTACGTAGAAAGCAAAATTAAAAAATAAAAATAAAAGGATCAAAAAATTACAAATTTCCAATTTAATGTATACAACGAAGGTCCCGAATTCGTAGGCGGAATAGTAGGTTGATCCTTGAAAGTTAATTCTTGCTCTTGTTTTAATTAATAAGATGTGCTTTTTATAAAAAGACATCGTCACATGCTGTTGATACGGAAGCGTACAAGGAAGAGCACTCACAAGGAAGATGTGTATACGAAAGCGTACAAGGAAGAGCACTCACAAGGGAGATGTGTAGTTTCAATTAATTCTGAAGAGGGTATTAGAAATATAAATTCATTAAGTAAATTCGTACAAAAAAGAACATATCATAGTAGTTTTCCTCATTTTTATGTCGAAGAAGTCTACCTAAGTTCAGATAGGAAAACATTTTTCAGTGGACTTAATTGTCATGACTACGAGTAATTTTAATGTAGAATAATAAAAATATAGATATATGAGAAGAAAGTATCATTTGTCTCACTTTTATTTCTCATTTAACCTTTACAAACTTGTTTTTCTAAAGGTTAAACAAAGAGAAAAAAAAAATGTAAAATTGAATGAAAAATAATCACAAAATGGTAAAATAAAGAAATCAATCTCATCCTTGCACTCTATGTGAGAAATTTAGAATGCGCCTCTCATTTTTTTTTTTTAATTTCGAATTTTAAGTATATGTTTGTTTACATCTATCGAGCAAATAGCAAAATGTCTATTCAATGGTTTTTTTGCCAAACTAGCATTACAAAATAAAATCAATGTCACCCAACCATGGGCAACGCAATTAGTATAAGTTCTCTCCCTCATCATAGAGGTTAAGGATTCGAACTCTCTTGTTGCTAAAGTGTGTGAAGTGGGGGTCCTAGTGTTGGGATCCTGGGCTAACCTCCTCGGAAATTTACGTCTAAATAGCCGCTTGCGGAAATTCATTGAAACCATTATCACCCACCAATCCGTAGTTGCAAGAAATTTTCTTCAAATATAAAATATATTTCTATTTTATATTTATATCATCAATTTTGGGTACAGATACCACAATAAAATATAATATTACTTATCTGTCATTATCCATGAAAGATTTTAATCGGTAGGGTTTGTTTGTTCTTACGTTTTTTAAGGTAAAAGTAGCTTCTTCTTTTTTCCTCTAAATTTCGAAGTCGGAAAAATAAAGTTCTAAAATTTATAAGACTGAAAAATTCTAGATGACTTTGCATGTCAATAATTCTACCTTTCAAGATATTTCACATACTAAAGTAAAGATCAAAGGAAAGTCAACTCCAAATCAGGCATGAAAAAAAGAGAAGAAATAAATAATAATAATAACTCCAAATAATATATATATCATGGAAAATGCCTTCACTTTAGTGGTAGCTTAACTAATGAAGAATTTATGGATGCCAAGTATGATTTTGCTTGCAAGACAATCAAATGCTTGATGACTTAAAGTCTAAATGGATAAAAATTTGTGGCTGTCTTTGTCCAAAGGTAGCAAAAAAGAACACGTCTTTATAAATATAAAAGGAACAAGATGCAATTCGAATCGACTAAATGACATGAAAAGGATTTTATTTTATTTTACGGCTCCAAGGGGTGGGAATTTAAAGACTCGGGAGACCTTCCACATCAACTCTGGATCCCAATAAACTAAAACTATGCAAGTACTACAGAATCTCTTTTGGATCAAAGGTCAAAAGGTAGGTTGGGGTACATAACTAAAACCATACAAGTAGCTCAGAATCCCTTTAGGATCAAAGGTCAAAAGGTAGGTTGTGACCAAATTTAATGACAAATGATGTATAATGCGTTGGTTGTACCTATTGTTAGATCGGTAAATCTATGAAGGTGAAAGTATTAGTGACCGCCACGTAAATGATCATCATGGCTCATGGTGACGTAGTGGTATCAACTGATATCATAGAGCGTGGGGCCGTGATTTTGCACCCACTTATGATAATAGTGCTTGTATCTTTGCTTTGATGGCACCTGAAGCTTTAGTATCTCGGTTGAGTGATGGTTGGTTGTGGTCATGAAAAATCAAACACTGAAAAATGGAGCCAAACTAAATCATTGAGTTCATCTTATCGATTTATTTGGTTCTTTGTTTCTCTCGATAAAAGAATGTTGAAAATCGATTGTGTACAAAAAAAAAAAAAAAAAGTGTTAATTTTTAGATATATCTCGAATTCCACGTCGTTGAGATATGAAATATTGTCTCGATTGATAAGTCTGCGCAACCTCAATTAGCACAACGGCTTCTGAAGCCATGCAGCCACGGACGAGTAGTAACAGAGGGAATAATATCGTACCTGAGTCGGGACAGAATTACCTAGAGGGGTGAATGGCATTCCATGGACAAAACGCTTTAACAGAGCTGGCCATAATTCCTGGGACTATGTTCACATGCCTTTTTAAAAAGGTGCTGAGGACCAATGTCGAACAAACGTAAGAAACAAAACCAAAACCAAAACCAAAACCAAAAGCGAAATCCTCTCTCTCTCTCTCTCTCTCTCTCCCCCCACCCCCACCTCCCCCCCAATTATATGCATGTTTCTGTTCTGATGCCTTCTTTTGTGTCTTTCCCATAAAGATAATGATGATTCACACCTAACATATGCATTATTTGAAGCCTAATTAGATTCCTCTCTTGCGTGGTGGAGATGGCACGGTGCAATTTTAATTATTTGAGTTCCCAACAAGATTTCATTAGTATGTTCTTATGATGGGCCCTGAATTCAAAAACTTCTTATCCTTGCGAACATATTTTACGCGGTTCAACTGATGTAAGGAAAAAGATCCTACTAGATCCATTGAATGCCGTGAGAGATAATGTGACAAAAATCCACACAATCAAATCATGGCCGTTCCACAATTGCGTTTGATACGGCTAGGTTATGTGTTTTAGAGCTGTGGAATACTATACGTGACTATGGAGCTGTGGCGTGATAAGGTACTTGCGGAATACTGGTGATAACGAGTGGCCCTAGTCGGATCAGCTCGGCTCACGTGCTTTTGTGCCGGCACTTAAAAACGTCGCTCTAGACCCGGACCACCCATTATTCTGGCGGGCCTGTGCCATGCCGACTCGTGCCTCGAGCCTTGAAAATCAATGAACCACGCGAAATTCACTGCAAACCGAGGTTTTTCCAAGCAATTTTCTCGACAGGATCGAAGGTTTGTCCCCAAATTCTTCCTGGGTATTTTTTTTAGGCATAGCCCGTGATATACTTTGTCTTCCGTTGAATCGAAGGCCGATTATAATGATGTGAACTTTTCGGCCCACAAAATCGATGTGAATTGAGATTGTCTCGATTCTCAAAGATCAGCCCATTTAAGAAGTACCCTCAAAAGTAGAGATTAAGCCCACTATCAAGCAAGCAGATTCTTAATCAGAATGGTGGGAAACCAAACAACATATGTCCCGACAATTGCTACTTGTGTTTTTTGAGTTTTGAGGGCTGCAATCCCTCCATTGAAAGATCAAAGTTGATTACAAGATCGTTTGCGTAGGAAACTTGTCATCACGACAACGTTTTGCATATCAATTATTGGCTGAGTAGTTCCACCTCCCAAATGAGAATAAGAAATTTATCGGGACCACTGAAACATGGAGTAGTCCACCCAATTTAACGGCATATTGTCACGTGTCTTTTTATCAAGTTGTGGTCGCCCCAAACTCAATGGTTTCAGTGATTAATATTGAATCAAATCACCCTATAATCAATTATAATATCAAATCTAGCCTCAGATGAAAAGCTACTGGATTCTAACATGTCTTAAAAAGCTACACAAATGTTTAAAAACAAGCAAAACAAATTGCAATGGACTTTTACCGTATCAAAACACATGGCTTACAATCTTAGATGACATGCTTGATGACTGAATTTGAACTCGAACTTATGAATGGAAATTAATAAAGTGCGAAGGGAAGGTAAAATGCTTACAAAAGAGAGCTACAATGCTTTTATAATTAAAGACGGGTACTGAAATTAGAAGATCTAGTCTAATTCAAATTCATAGCTTAAACAAAATCTAATCAGGACGATCTTCTTCAAAATTTGATGGGATTCGTTAATTGGTGTTTTACAATTCTTCTTCAAAGTGCAGTGCCTATGTCAAATGTCTCGAGAGACAGGTGTAGATGGGTCTTTCATTCCTCCTGTATCTTTAACGTACCATTCTCTCGAGCATCCTGATCTTCTTCAACAATAAATTCTCTCGACTTGCACCCAATGATGACTTGTGTAAGCGTGTTATTGTGGGTTGATTTGGACCATTAACTTCCTTATGTTTTATAAACAGATTTTGAGTCTGGCGTCAACACATATGCATATGCATCAAGATTTAATTATGCCTATTGTTGGATATGGGACCAAGGCCTTATGCAACATACTTAGACCACTTTAAAAGGAATGCCTGCTTGAGCTCACTGGTTGAACTTCACTAGATTGTCGGCACACTTTGCCTTTAAGGATTTTCAATTTTCATGACTTGCTACAATCATTCACATTTCTACATCAAATATTTAACACTTCATTTTGGAATCTTGCATGATTTGCTCTGGTTGTTTTCGTGAATACATATTATAGAATTTTAAGATAGTTAATTTCGGCATGGAGATTTGCATATCTATGGGTCATGTCCCACAACATGAACATGGATCTTCTCCCTAACAAAGTTCACTAGCTCTAATCGTCTTCATTTTTTTTCTTTATGATGATTCTTCCACACTATGACTATGAGCATGCCAAATACAAGGTGAATCGAGCTAGAGTTAAAAGTAAATTCAATCTTCCGCTTTTTGGGATTAGTACTATTTTTCATAGTTTTTACAGTTCAATCGAACTGAAATTTGAGGCATATAGCCCACGATGAGTCCAACGAAATCATAAGAGATATGTGCAAAGAACTAAGAAAAGGATGCTAATATACTATCCAAAAAATCTGTATTATTGTTTATGAAGGAAAGCTCAACAAATCCCGTCATTAATGTAAATTACAAAAGCCGTGACAGGTCCAGAACAGTAGTTTAATAAAAAAAAAATACTAGTGGATACTAATGCAAATATTTAAGACGGAAAATGGACGGACCTCATCTTTTACAGAAAAGACTTTAGAGTCTTAGTGTCGGCAGGGTACACAAGTTCATATGCCTTTGTCATATTGCCGCCAAGAAGAGATTGTGAGGCCAAATACTGGATTCTCTTGATGTTTAGCGTTCATATATACCAATTTGAAGAATAATGTAATGTTGAGGTCATCTAGTCCCATTTCTGCTTGCCCCTTATTTGGTGCATGAGACTTGTACAGGTGCATTAGAAAGGATTATAATTTTCTCCATCTTTCATCAGAAATAGTATCTTCCGACCTGAATTATTGATTGGTGGGTCACATATCTTTGTATGGCTGCACACAAAAAAACACCAAAAATATATAGAGAGGATAATTCTTGACAAGCTACCCAGATGTAAAATATGTTGAAGGAACTCATCAATCAGAAATTGGTAAACGAAAGTATTTTCCCCAACAGAGATGAAAGAAAATAAAGCCTTTTTTTCATTTGGAACAAAAAGAGGAAACATTTTATGTTCACATTAAACCCCTACTTCTATGCACTCGGTGGGTTTCCTTCGCTCTCATTAAAAGAGATTAATGAGAGCAAACTGCAGGTTAATCCGGTGACAAATTTCGAACGCAACGACAATTATAAAAAGCCACTACAATGACGAAGATTTACATTAGCGACAAGTATGACAATTCACAGTGTCATGGAGGAGGTTAGCATGCAATCTTCGGGCATTTTAGCTCGGATTCGGACGTCATGTCGGCTTAAAACGGTAGCCTTGATAGATCTTGCTTAAAAGATGTCTGAAAGCTATGTCTTCGGTGAAATGCAATGAGAAGCGTGCAAGCGTGGACTAACTTCTGTCTTTTTCTTTAATATCCAAGTATCTTTTCGACCCCATTTACGGTAATTAATCAATTGATGGATTAAAAGGGGAGACACAAAAAAAAGAAAAAAAAAAAAATTAGAGCATACATAGACTGTCTGTGTAATGAATATTTTACACAAGCGGGCATCATCCAACCCCTAATTAAAGGATTATTTCCGTCTACTCTCTTTAATAATGTCGTATGGGGCCGATTGTGTAAAGCAAAAAGACTACAGTAACGGTTTATACAACTTATATTTATATGATATATAATAATGTGCTCTAATCAGGCACGCATGCACGTGCAGGGTCTATACGACCCTGTGCGTGACCGGCAACATCGCCGGTATTCAAGGACGGATTTGAGCATCCCTTGCTTAGCAATTACCTCCACGTCTCCTTGTCGGTGCATCATATGGATTCTGTGTTCAACTTTGTCAAAGTAGATATCTCTTTTTAGTTAGATGCAGGTAACAAACCGTTGTAGATAGATATTCCTGAGTTTAAGGCTAAAGCAACGTGGTAAAGTTATTAGGTGGTCAAGCGAGACCAATGACATGTTTCCAACTTTTACATGTGTTTTGGAGCTAGTAGAGGGGGTGGTTGATCAAATTGAGACTTTATACGCATGCAATTATGCATGGCCAAAAGCAAATCTTATGATATGAAAGCATTTTCTTTTGAGATTCTAAACATTTCATACTCAATAAATGATAAAAAAAAATCAATATATGAAATGATGTAGTGAAATTCGATTGGATGCATGATCGGATCCATTTGTCATGTCATTTTGTATAAAAATATTGTAGATATATCTTAATATGTTAAGATAGTTCAACGCCACACATATGAATTTGGAATTCATTGTTCTCATATCATTACCGAGTGGATTCCTTTTTCATTTTTTCTTTTTCTTTTTCTTTTTGATAGAACAAGGGCATGAGGTATGGAGATTCAGTTACCTAGAGGTATGTAAAAATCTCATGTGTCCAATGAACTGGTTAAATTCAAACCTGTGACCTTGCATATCATCCTAATCCAAAGTAGTTTGCACATGACATGAATGATGGAACGGATGACCTCTAGTTTCTTATTTTGAAACCCATCGAAACCCCAATCAATTACGGCAACCTTAGATTTTTAGCTAATCCTTGGAGCTAATTGCGTTTACACTTCCCCATACTTTAGTTTGGACAAGAGCTTTAATTGCTTATTCCTTCAATCGATTGAGGCAGAAATGACTTCTCGAACAACTGATTGACGCGAAGATGTTCCGAGCACGTTTACTATTAATAATTGAAGGACTCGTATTATTGATGAACCGAGCTAATTCTCAGTTTAGGATTTTCTTCTTTTTTTTAAACATTTCTCGTAATAAAATTCATATTTCGACTTGGATTATCCGAAATAGGAACTCTAACAAAGATCACTAGGCTGATGTTACATATTTCTCAATTTCACGACAACACGCAAGATATCGTGAACTGTTGACATGTATTGTTCACATTTAATCAATTCTAAGTCAAGTCTTCGGGTTTTGTCAAACAGTATCGTTCTTAAAATTTTGCAATCTCTTCAATTCGAGTCACGTCGAGTTCAGAGCTTGAGTCGGATTCAAGTGCGCATCTGTCGGGTTCGGCTCTGCATATCATTCAGCCATTCGGATCTCATAATTGACATCAGATTCATCAATTGCTAAAGCCGCTATCAGAGTACATATTGCTGTGTCTGCAATCCTGTATTTAGGACATTACATTTAGCTCGTTACTTATGAGAGCAAACAAATCCACCGGCAGGATCCTCATGAAACCAATCTTAGGTATAAGGACAGAAAGCGGTATGACAAAAGGCGAGGGTTGATATGGAGAAAACGACGTCAAAATCTCTCATGTCGGCATAATATTTTTGTGACGCCTCTTCTTGTTCTTCCTCAAGTGAAAGGATTGTCCATGTTTTCCTATCGAAATGATTAATAATTGAACCATTTTAATAAAAAAGTATAAGGATGATGCCAAAGAAGATGATGCAAGATTGTCCATTCAAATATTGCTAGCCCTATATTGTATTGGTTGAGCATGGATTCTTGTCGTAGGGGAGATAGGGCCAAGTATATCCCCAGGTTCTGACGTTAGCATGACGATTTTAGAGACAAATAACATACGTGGCGAAAGTTTAGCCACGTATGAATGAAAGATGCCTTTTCTTCAGAATGTCCTCATCTACAGCATCAGACAACATTTCATACATTATCATACGTGGTCGTCCGGATGTACACGGTGTGCTATTTGTGCATGTTGAACATCACATGTGAAAAAGTATAAGTATCAGCGTTATGAATTTTCCCACGGCATAACCGTAAAAGCCGGACATATACGAGACGTAGTATTTATTCCAATGTATGTTTCGTAGCATTGTGCGTCTATGCTACGACTAATGTATCGCCTCTTTTCACCTTACAATGCAAATGTGGGAAAAATTGGTGCATACGTTGTATCTTTAATTTGATGGTATTTTCTTGTTATTTTTAAAATATCATCAGCCTTATCTTCCCAATCTCAACAATAAATTAAGTGTACGTACCATATTAGGTAGGTTTCGGGTTTTTTTATGTCCATTATGATTGAAGCTGGCTAATGGGGCCATTTTTGGTACGTCTGGGACCCGAAAAAATCTTTACGTTATACACTTTTCCACTTTCAGCGGAATGAATATAGGGATTACAAAACCACGACCCATAATCTACGGCCGTTTGCCTCTGTCGGACTCATGTATACTTGCCAAGCTTAAGCGTAAGAAGTTTGATTTATATGTATACCTTGGATATCATGATCTTAAGCAATGTAACATCTTCGTATTCTAAAACAACTTGAGAATAATGCCCTCATGTATGACTCATCGGTTCGACATTTTCTACGTAGATACGTGTGTCGATATATGAGTGAAAAAAGTCAACGACGGCCTCAGGTACAGGGCTTTGACTTCGTGCAACTGTTGGAGCGTTGACCTAACTGCTCTCCTTTGAGCAATAGATGAATTGCTCTTTAGTTAACCTTCGGGGAAGGAAAAATTATATTTCTCCACTTCAGTCATTAGAGAGAAAAAGTCGAAGAGATCTGCATGTGATTTTATTGGATGGAGTTGTCAGTAGAATCTAGGATGATACAAAGGGCGTGTCTTTTTTAGGATCTAGTGTGTATATGGAGTTGTCAGTAGAATCGAAGGAAAAATTATATTTCTTTCCTTTTGGGACTCTAGATGGGAGCGACCCTTATTCCATGACAGAAAACAAACTTGGAGAAATGCTAGATGTGCTTATAAATTTTACTAAAACTACTTTCCAAGTTGATATATTGGAACAAGGTAGATGCAAAGCTTACTTTAAGTACTCAAAAGGAAATTTTTGGGTCACTTGTTAAAACTATTCCAGTAAGAAATTTGAATATATATCTTTGGCTCGTCATATTATTATTTTAATATAATATTTGATACAAGAAAGAGAATAATGGAACACGCCATGTAAAAGGAAACAATTTTACTCAATACCATATCAACACCCCACCTATTTTGTCCCCTTCTAGAACTCCCATCAACCACCTTATCACCCCATCATAATTGGGGTCCATTTATCTCTCTCTCTCTCTATTTATACCCACCACACATTGTTGCCATACACCTCTCCACATTGCTCAATCTAATACCTTCTCACTCTCTTATCTTAGAACCTTATCTTGGGATCATGTCTCTGCATTCTTTTTTCCTCTTCAAGTCACTCCACTTCTCTCTCCTCATCATTATCATTATGATTGGTTTTACAAGTCCTTCCATTAGTGCACAGGGTCCACCTTCACCTGGCTACTATCCAAGCTCTAGGTTTGGGTCCATAGGGTTTGATCAAGGATTTAGAAACCTGTGGGGCCCTCAGCACCAAAGGCTCGACCGGGGCTCGTTGACAATTTGGCTCGACAAGAGTGCAGGTCTTCTCATCTTCATTTCTTAGTTAGTGTATCATACCGGTGTTGTGGCATTAGTCATCACAAATTTCTAGTAATTATAAGCTTGCTCAAAATTGTTGGTATACATATTTTTACCTACCCCTTATTTTAACAATCTAAACTTTTAGAATTGCACTTCATTCTCCCACAAAAATTTTTATATCATGATTATATGAAACCTGATTTCAATTCATTTCAAGCCTCTATTGATATTTTCTATTATATGTTTCAATGCTTTAGTCATAAATAAAACTCTACTCTACACATGAGGGGGAATGTTAGAGTATATAAAAATTGACGCCTTCTCCTAATAGTATAAGGCTTATGAGCAATTGGTTGTGCCTCCCATAGTAAAATCAGCCCTAGCATGATAGCATATTTGGATAGTGCATCTTCTTTAATGGACTTTCATTTATTTATATACACTGATTTAGAAACAGCTTCTTAACTGTCGGTCCATTGCTTTTTTTTTCTCCTAACTTTAGCTCCTTTTTTTCATTTCTTGGAAGCAGGAAGTGGGTTTAAGTCTCTTCGCCCATATCAGTCTGGTTATTTCAGTGCATCCATCAAGCTACAACCTGGTTATACTGCAGGAGTTGATACCTCTTTCTATGTAAGAGCTAGCATAACTCCTGTTTTTCTTTTTCTTTTCTCCTCAAATTTTTCTCCTTAAGAAAAGATATCAAAAATGCATGGGACAGCTTATGTGCAACTCCCCTTTGATCCGATTAAAAGAAACGTGAAATTTCAACCTGATTATACTGCTAAAGCTTGCGTGTGACTTCTAAATATTCTTCTTCTTCACTAAAATATTATTGTAAGGAAAGAGTATTGGAAAATATACCTTACAAAGTCTTTTCTGAGAGACTAATGAAGTTTTGGATATCATCAGCTCTCCAACAATGAAGCCCACCCAGGCAACCACGACGAGATCGACATCGAGTTTCTGGGAACAACACCAGGCAAGCCTTACACTCTTCAGACCAACGTCTTCGTCAGAGGAAGTGGCGATGGAAACGTCATCGGAAGAGAGATGAAGTTCCACCTCTGGTTCGATCCGACCCAAAATTTCCACAACTATGCCATTTTGTGGACGCCTAGTGAGATCATGTGGGTCTTCTTCTTCCCCTCTCCTTAACTAATTAGACTACTAATCTGGTTCGATCCAACCTAATAAATGTCTCAACTAGTCTATTGAAAAACCCTTCATGTGTTAATGCAATATGAAAAGACTAGTATAGGTTGCAACACTGTTCTTTGAAACATGATTAGCATGATTTATATGCATAAGGACAGGTCTAAATGAAATACTCCGTCTGATCTTCTTCGTCGTAACTGGAGCATTCGCAGATTTCTTGTGGACGATGTACCTATCAGGAGGTACCCGAGAAAGAGCGACGCGACATATCCCTTAAGGCCGATGTGGGTGTACGGATCGATATGGGACGCGTCACCTTGGGCCACCGAGAACGGCAAGTACAAGGCGGATTACCAGTACGCACCGTTCGTGGGCAGGTACACCAACTTCAGGCTAAGCGGGTGCACCTCCGGCGGCTCCTGCAACCCGCCCTCCGTCTCGCCGTCGGGAGCTGGCGGCCTGAGCCGGCAGCAGAACTCGGCGATGGCGTGGGTGCAGAGGAACCACATGGTCTACGACTACTGTTCGGACCCCAAAAGAGACCACACGCACACGCCCGAGTGCTGAAAAGGAGCCTGGAAATTCGGACTCGGAGTGAGCCAATTGTATTTTCTCTCCTCTTCTTTTTTTTTTTCCATTGATTGCTAGAAATGGTTTGGTTTTTAGTTTTCAAACAGTTTGACTTTGGAGGCTCGTGAGATGGGTCCAAACTTGCCCCGACAGAGAAAAAAAAGTAGGTGCAAGAGTGGGGTTGAGCGTCCATTGCCTTCAAGAATTAAGGGTCGGTCGTATTGCGTGTTCGAATAAATTTATGATTTGAAGTGTTCGTTTGCTGCCGAAGAACAATCTGAACTGTCCGTACCTGAGCCACGATTGATTCAAAGAGGATGAAAGTATTATGTCTATAGTTATGGAGAATTTATGTTGGTCAAGTCCCATAAAAAACGATGGATATGTATAATTATCATACTTGAACAGGATTCAATTACTAAATGTTATTGACGATATACCATTCCATTAACATTTCTTGTTCTTTCTGATATTTCCTCATCCAGAGGCCGGAAACTTTGATCGAATTGCTAAGTTAAATTGTACATTTGCCGCTTTTGGTCATGGCCTTGGAATTGGGTACGGGGAAACTGTCTCGAGAGCCCAGCAATTGAGCCTTCTTCGCCACCCCTTCGAGAGATTAAGGGAAAGAGTAATGAAGAGAGATGGAAAAGAGAGGAGACTTTGGTAGGCGTGCTTGGTATCTTCTCTTCCCAAAATATGGAGAAAGTTATAATTGAAGCACCTCAGGATTTGGGCCTTGGGGAAAGGAGGACCCCGCCCTCAGTACGTTCCCATTTTCTAATGTAAACTGAAGTTCGGTTCGAAATTAAAACAGAAGCTTCGGGTGGATCAGCTCAAGGCCCATATATGGATCTCGCGCAAATAGTCCTTTTATTTAATAAATATTTTAATATGGAAACGTAAGCCAAAACCGACCTTAGCTCAGTTGGTAGAGCGGAGGACTGTAGTGGGGATCATCCGACAGCATATCCTTAGGTCGCTGGTTCGAATCCGGCAGGTCGGAATTGTTTTTTCCTTTTTTCTTTTTTCCTTTTTTCTTTTTTTTTTTTTGTTTTTCCCTTTTTGGCTTCTTATTCTTATATTATCTTGTAATGAATACCAATCTCAGACTTTTAGCTGCCGTAATTAGCACAATTAAGCTACATTGATTTCTCATCACGATTGGATTGGATAAAATAGGATATGAAATTCATAAAATTTTGTTATACCCTATCAATTATTTGATGATTGTAATAATAAAATCATATATATTTATATTATATTATATTATATATTGTATGGTATAAATGCTTATATGAATCACAAATTTTACAAATGGAAATTATAAAAATCTCTCACGATACTCTTATCTATTTCATTTTTAATTTCATTTTTATTTCTTTCTTCCCCTTCCAACATTCTCTAATAAATTTTTATTAAAAATAAAATTGTGCTAATATACCTAAAATATTAAAACACCCGAAATAGGTCATAAATATATATTTATATATTAAATTTATATTATAAGATAAATTAAATTCAAATATAAATAAAAATAAGATTAAATTAAATATATTTTTATTTTTTGTTATTGAATTTTTTATATTAGAATTTATATATTATTTACATTGAAATATAATTTTAATTTGTTAATTTAAGAAATTTGTTATTTGAGAAAAAGTTTCATATTATGGATATTAGAAATCCTATATAACTTTGTTCCACCTCCCTTTGAAATAATTTTATACAATATATATCCTATTTATATCTGATTTTATCCTATCTCAAACAAGCACTTAATGCAGAATAAGATAAATTTTATTATATATTTTGAATTTTATGTTGCTCACCAAACACAGATTTATGGTCATAGAAAAACCTTTTCTTTTTCTCCCTATTGTCCAATTAAAAAAAAAAAAAGAAAAAAAGAAAACCATCTCAACCTTTTTTTTTAGTAAAAAGATAAACCAAATTCTTTTACTCCTTGATACTATGAAATTACCTGGATAAATTTTGTCGAATAGAAATAAGGGTTATTAACTAAGGTCCCGTTTGTTTCACGTAAAATTAATGATTTGAATAACATTTTTTAAGATATTATCTCTTGTATCATTTGCAATATTTAGTCAATGATTTTTTTCATTATTGACACTAATTGTAGACGGTTCTTCCCTTCATTTCTTTAAAGGATTATTTTACGAAAATATTTTCTAAATCATTTATTTTTGGTAAAATAAATGCACCTTGACATTGCTAATCTTGGTTTCATTCATGGACCCATCATATGTAGTGCAAAACCTGTGGAGCTTTCTTTGTGGGCCTCCACGTCCAAACCCCAATTAAGAGTAATGCTCTCAAGACACCTTACATAACCCCAGACTAGACCCCATGATATCTAATGTCCGACTTAGGTTTGGAAACAAGAAAAGTCGAAAGCCTTCTCAATCCCAATTGAAATTGACCTGTCCCAACGCATACAGTAAACAATAAATTATCAAATACATGTGCCGAAAAGAAGAATTTGACAATTCCACTTCCAGATACCACGAATATACGTCCAAACCCCAGTTAAGAGTAATGCTCTCAAAACACCTTACATAACCCAAGACTAGACCCCAGGATATCTAGAGTCCGACTTTGGTTTGGAAACAAGAAAAGTCGAAATCCTTCTCAATCCCAGTTGAAATTGACCCATCCCAACGCATACAGTCAACGGTAAATTATCAAATACATGTGCCGAAAAGAATTTGACAATTCCACTTCTAGATACCAAGAATATTGATAGATAGATATATATATATATATATTGAATAAAAAAATAAGGTTTTTCCACTAGTATTGTAAATCTTTTAGAGGTTTCACACTCGTCCGGAAACCCCTTACTTAAGGAGTCCATCAAAATCTACGGACAATGGAGCACGAGAAGATCGAACACCCGACTAATCCCAAAGTCGTTTCCATCTCTAATTTGATCCGAACCCTATTAAAAACCATGCTGAAGCATAAATAAATTCCCTCAGCACGAGTTGCAAAAACCAAACAAGCCCGCCATGGAGAAAGGGCTGTCGGAATGGCCCGACAGACCCACCGGTACCAACTCCTGCCGAAAACCCACGCAAGGTAGTTACGTACCATTCTCCAGGTCCCATT